>NC_000070.6:84851676-84984176 GCF_000001635.26 Mus musculus
ACTTCAGACTCACGTGCTGCTGTTTTTAGTGTTTAGAATCCCGTCTCTGGAATATAGTGCTCCGTGACTTCCTCTCTTGTGCTTGTTCCTCAGGCTCTTTTCACTTCCAAACATTTTGGTTGGAGACAAGAAGAGAGCACTTGAACATGTGGAGTTGAAACTGGGCTTTGGTTTAAATCCCAGCTGTGCCACTTACAAACCCTGTGGTTTGGGACAATTCAGTAGGTCTCTTGCAGGATTCTGGGATGTGGGGGATATTAGCACCTGTTTTATAGGATTCCTCTGAAGAGAAAATGGATGGGACATATAATATTACTTCACTATTGCTAGTGAACGTTGTTTCCTTCTGTTTTAGTTACTGTTCTATTGCTGTGAAGAGACATCACGAATGAGGCAAATTTTATAAACAAAGGCGTTTAATTGAGGGCTTGCTGACAGTTTTAGGAGGTTAGCCCATGATCATCATGGTGGCTAACTGACAGGCCTGGTGGTAGAGCAATAGCTGAGAGCTTTACAGCATGATCCAATGGGGTTGAAAGAGAGGAGGGAGGAGCTGAGCCTGGCCTGGGCTTCTGAAATTCCACTGCCAATGACACACTTCCTCTGACAAAGCCACACCTATTCTAACAAAGCCATACCTCTTAATCCTTTCCAAACAGTTCCACTAACTATGGGGAGTTATCCATTTTCTTCCAAACCACCATACTTTCATATTGTTGTTTCTGGAACCTGGTCTGGATGAAACAAACTCCCAACTATTTCCTTCTTTAGCTTTGCTGTGATTGTCTTCAATGTTTTGGTCCTCGCTTGAGACTTAACTTTTTTACTCTAAGGAAAATTCTAGAAACTCAGCTCAAGGGACCTTTTTGGTGGAAGATGAACTTACCCAGTGCTTGGAGGGGTGAAGACTGAAGGTGCTTAATAAACCCCACATTACAGAATCCTTGCACTGCAAATAAGAAATCATCCGTGTTTAAAGTTCCTATCAATACTTCATTTTGTTTACCTCCCTTCTATGCATATGTGATGGTTTGTATATGCTTGGCCCAGGGAGTGGCACTATTAGGAGGTGTGGCTTTGTTGGAGTAGGTGTGTCACTGTGGGGGTGGGCTTTAATACTCTAGTCCTAGCTGCCTGGAAGCTAGTCTCCTAGCAGCCTCCAGATGAAGAGGTAGAACTCTCAGCTCCTCCTGCACCATGCCTACCTGATGCTGCCATGCTCCTGCCTTGATGATAATAACGGACTGATCCTCTGAACCCGTAAGCCAACCCCAATTAAATGTTCTTTTTAAGGTTGCCTTGGTCATGGTGTCTATTCACAGAAATAAAACCCTAACTAAGACAGCATACAACCACATTTTTTAGAGCTTCAATATCTACAATCCACGTCTTTCTCTCTTCTCCAAATCATCATGCTGCTGAATTTTAGTGTCCATACCAATGGCCCACACACACTCCAGCTGCTTTGTAATTGCTTTCTTTCCAGACTTTTCTGGCCCTTACCTTCTCAACAGGTCAGTCCCACACCACCCACACTGTCCTCACAGATCCCATTTGTTGCAGCGATCATCATGTATTTAGATATCCTTTGACCATAACTCAGCATGAAATGTTGAATAAGCAAATGGTCTATCTAGATCAATGGTTCACAGGGGGCACCGTATCAGACATCCTATATATCAGCCACTTAGATTATGATTTATAATAGTGACAAAATTACATTTATGAAGTAGCAATGAAAATAATTTTATGGTTGGGAGTCACCACAACATGAGGAACTGTATTAAAGGGCCGCAGCATTAGGAAGCCTGAGAATCACTGATCTAGACTGTATTAAATTCTTGGGTTTTATGCTTACTCATCTGTGTCCCCTAAAACACAGAAATCTAAGGACCTTGTGTAATTTTGTTGAGTGACATCTTCCAAAGCCCATCAAAGGAAACAAATATCTGCTCTCCTTCTTCTCTCTAGCAAAGCTGAAAAGAAGAGTTTCTATTACACATATTTACACAAACTCACCAATTAGTGTAGGGGCCATCATTCTACATGAGCACACTCTCTGATGGACTGAATCGAATGGTCATGAATCCTGTAGTTTGGGACATTCTTGATTGCTGTTGTTACCCCTTGCTGATGAGACTCTGGGTCAGGAGATGATTTTTATGGCTAGTCCCAGTTCCAGGAGCTGACAGGAAAGGGGGCAGCAAAGACTTTAGCTTGAAGGCTAAAGAACAGAAGCATTCCAGGCTAACAGAAAGAAATCGTTTATTAGTTATGAAGTTAACAAAAGATCTTTACTTTCAGAACTTGAACTTAGAACCTTCTCTTGACCTGGGATTTTTTTCTACTTCTTGTAATAATTTTTCTTTTAAAGTAATAAGATGTTTTAATATTTAAAAAAGAGAATATCAATAAAAGGAGGAGAAAGGCCACCCATGCTCCCATGTCAGAGTTACCATATAAATATCTTCCAAAGCAACTATAGGAATGCCTCCTGTTGGTACCTATTACATGTGTAATACATGCAGAGGTCCATGCTATCTCATATTAACAAGGAATCACAAGGACCATGAATAGTATTTTGTAACCTCTTCCCACTCAATAATGCACATTTTATCTTTTACGTTAACAAATATACCATATTTTTTCAATGAGCTTGCTCTGTTCTGCTGAATAGAAGTAATACATTTTATTTACCTCCTATTGAATATATAGATTGCATCAGCAATGCAATGCTACAGTGCATTGCCTCTCTCTCTCTCTCTCTCTCTCTCTCTCTCTCTCTGTGTGTGTGTGTGTGTGTGTGTGTGTGTATCTCCAAACACACCTATCCTAATGTGTACTTGTCTAATCCTATTTTCTGTGTTAAAGATTGCTAGACCGGAATTTGCAGTTTTTCCTTAGACCAGTTTTTAGATTTCATGCTGCTACACCTCAGGATATACATTCAAAAAGACTCTTGATAGGGTATGTAGCTCAGTTGATGAGTATGTAGCTCAGTTGAAGAATATGTAGCTCAGTTGATGAGTATATAGCTCAGTTGATGAGTATGTAGCTCAGTTGGCAGAGTGCTGGACTAGTATGCATAAGGCCCTGGGTTTGATTTGCCGATTCCATATAAACCAAGTGCTGTGATTTATTCTGTGGCTCTGGTTTTTCAGATGACTCATATGCTGCCAGCTGTCTTTCTCAAGGACAGATGTGTGCCTCTTTTATTTGCGCCATTTCTCCCAATCTGCTCGTCACATATCATTATGAAAATTCTCAAATTGGTAGTGACAAATTGCAAATTCATTTTCTCAGTGTGTTATTAATTCACGGTGATGGCAAATGTTTTAAAATAATTATTGGTTTAATTCATTCAGGGTTCTTTTACTTTTTAATTTTATTGATCTGTTCATTGTTAACTACACACATCTACAATGTACTTAGAAGCTTTTTAAAAATGTGTTTGCATAGGGTTTTTTTTTTGAGTCATGTTTCAGAGAGTTCTAGAAAGCATCTGAGTCCCACCCAAGCACACAACTAGACTTACTCTGCAGCCTACAGTACAGTGACACACGGCTACGTGACCAAGCTCCAGTCAAAATATAAGTGGGCTTGTCATCCTGTGTGGGGACTCTAGCTGAGAAGTCATTCCCTTGCCTGTTTCAACTGTTGACAGAATTTTGTTCCCTGTAGTTGGAAGCACCACTTGTAGGCTTTTAAATGAGGACCTAAAGGTCCCCTGCAATGGCTGCATTTCCTCTTCTGTAAGAATTTGACTCACAGTTCTGCCTTCCTTTTCTACCTTGAGAGCCCACACTGACTACACTGGGATCACCTGGTTGGACTAGAGCAAATCATCCTGTTTTAATATCAACCAATGTTGGGACTATGCTGAAGTTGGTGGAGTCCTTATCTGTCATGCTCAAAGCTCTGGGTTTGTTTGCTAGCATCACACAAACTGGACAGAGTTTCTGTAATCCCAACACTTGGTTAGGTGGTAGGAGGATCAGAGCTTCAGTGTCATCCTCTGCTACATAGGGAGTTTGTGGTCAGCCTACACTACAGGAGGCCTTGTCTCAAAACCAACCATCCAGCTAACCAGCCAACCACCCACCCAGCCGACCAAACAACCAACTAACCAACCACCCATCCAACCAACCAACCAACCAACCAACCAATCACCCAACCAACCAACCAGACAAACAGAACAACTTGTAAGTAACCTTAATTTTGTCTGCAACTTAGATATGCTCTTGCCATGCAAAGTAACCTATTTATGGGCTGCATGAAATCAAATTCCCACTGACCACACACTCTTCATTACCCCACGTAGAATCTGATGCTTGGTATTAGATTGTTCTGGTTGTACTGGCCCTGTTTAGACCAGCGGTGGTTAAAGGCAGTGTAGACAGAACTCTGCTGATATTCATGAGTAAAATTTTATTCAACAATTCAATTAAGCCTCTAGTCTAATACCATATATTTGAGTGCTCTTTTTAAATAGGTTTCAATATCTCTGAGATTTTTTTGCCATAAATAAATAAATAGCATATCTTTTCCAAAATATACCATTGACTTTTTAAAATTTCCATTTTCTCCCCTTTTTTGTTTGTCTTTTTTGTGTGTGTGTGTGTTTTTGAGACAGGGTTTCTCTGTGTAGTCCTGGCTGTCCTGGAACTCACTTTGTAGACCAGGCTGGCCTCGAACTCAGAAATCCACCTGCCTCTGCCTCCCGAGTGCTGGGATTAAAGGCGTGCGCCACCACACCCGGCTTGTTTGTCATTTTTTACACTGACCTTATTCTTCTTAATACTGTCTTCGTTTTCCATCTAAGAAGACTTAGAGGTGGAAGATATAACTACCGCAACTGAAAGAAAAAACAGCTGTGGATACCCATAGGCTTTTCAAAGAGAAACCCCATGAATATACAAAGCTATAATGACTACACACCTAATTTTTTTATAGGCACCTTCATCACAGAATGATGAGATAAACTCTGTTTTTTATTGGGATAAAAGGCATGTAGCATGGAGTTCAGCAATTTTCCCCATGCAAAAGATAGAATCTGGTGTCACAGTTGCATGCAAATGCTTTGCTGCCATAGACACTATTCATACCTAAAAAATGGGGTAGTTATACCCATTAACCACCTCATCCACACTTTCTATTTAAAATGCTGTTGATTTCTCTTCAATACCCAGTAGTTTTTGAAATTAAACAATCATCTCTCTAGAAAAATCACTGTCATTTTGTTATTAATTCAAAATATGCAATCGCCACTAGTAAATCTAATAACTAAAATAAAATTATATTCAGTCATTTCATCAATACAAATATTGAAATAATAAACCTTGTATTTTTAAACAACATTTTCAGATACTTTTGTTGTACTTGGGGTGATTTTCTAGGTTAATATTCTTAAGTGGAAACAGAATGTCCTTGGAGAAAATATTGTAAAAAAATATTTTGCATTTTGCTAAGTGAAAAGGAAAATCAAAACAAAACAATAAACAGCTACTATGAATAAGAGTTTTAGGCTAGTCTAAAATTAGTGCCTAGTATACAGTTGTAAAATATCATTTGGAAGTCAATGTGGGCTGATAGCACTGTATTAGGAGAACAAGCGGGCAACAGAGGCCTCGAGATAATCTCATTTGCTTAAGAATGAACCTCAATAAACACGTGTTCTCTATATGTGTTTATGTATATGTATGCAATGAGGCCAAGTTATAAAATTGCTATAGAAACCTCACCAAAAGCTGTCTTCGCTCTTGTGGAAGATTTATGACTTCCTCCAGAATGATATTTGTGAAATGATAAGAAATGAAAATTATACAAAGAATGATTGAATAATTGCCACAATAAAGTTCTGCAAGGATTAGGTACATGCCTTTAATGCTAGCATTTGAAAAACAGAAGCAAGCAGATCTCTGTGGGTTTGAAGCCAGTTTGGTCTACAGAGCTAATTCCAGGACAGCCAGTGCTGCACAGAGAAACCTCACCTCAAAAAACAAAGCAGGGGCTGGAGAGATGGCTCAGCGAGCGGAGTGGTTAAGGGCACTGGCTGCTCTTTTCAGAGGTCCTGAGTTCAATTTCCAGCAACCACATGGTGGTTCACACCCATCTGTAAAGGGATCTGATGCCCTCTCCTGGTTGTCTGAAGGCAGCAACTGCAACAGTGTAATCACATACATAAAGTAAAAATAAAATCTTTTTTGAAAAAGAAAGAAAGAAAAGGAAGGAAGGAAGGAAGGAAGGAAGGAAGGAAGCAAGCAAGCAAGCAAGCAAGCAAAACAGAACCAATGATGATGGTGATGGTGATGGTGATGGTGATGATGATGATAATGTTCTTCAAATACTAGTGTAAAACCAATAGTAGAATGACTGTGTGGCATTAGACATTCTCGTCAGAAATCTTTGCTCGGTTTCTAAGAGTTATTATAATTAAACTCAAATCAGGCACAACCTTCAAAGTTTTACAATTGTTTATCATACTGCAATTTTGTTTACACATATGAAAAACATTAATTATAAGGACTTTTAAGGACATCTATATGGTTAATAATCGTGATATGACAGCTTCAACGAGAGTTTAATTCCTTGATTTCATCTTAACCAATATTTCCAGATAATAAAATCACAGTATTTGGATTTAACGATTTGCTAATTTTACTACAGTGTAAAGGAAATAGTCTTAGGGACTCAAGGTAACAAATTTCCATTTTCAAACATTAACTTTGATCCAATGTAGTTAATGTGATATAAAATTTTGTTTGGTGGACTGAGTTGGACTGTCTGATACTCTGGAGTCGCAGCCACATTTAATTTGTTTTAATAAAGGGAGCTTTAGCTCTAGTTTATCTTTTGATGACTCTGGAAACAAGATATTAGTTGGTTCACTTGAAAAATTCTAATTAAAGGCTGTGGTTAAGAAATGAAAATGAGGGAGTCTTCCTTTATTTTATTTTTTACTTTTATGTGTATGGGTGTATGCATATGTCTGTGTATCATATGCATGTGTTGCCCCAGAGACCAAAGGAGGGATTCAGATTGCAGTTTCAGACGGTTGTTGAAGGGACTGAACTCAGAGCCAGGCCGACTCCATGACAGTCAGCAAACTGACAGTTTGAGAGGCTGGGCCTAAGCTTCTGTTTCCCAGAAATGAGAACCCAGATCCAGGTCAGTAAGCACAGCTGCGGCAGCAAAGCCGAGATCACCTTGTGTTCTCTTTGAGTTTGGGGTATCATTCTCCGGTAATATGGGTGCCTGAACTCCAACCAGGGTCCTCTAGAAAAGCAGCCAGTGCTCTTAACTGCTGAGCCATCTCTCCAGCCCTATATATGGACTTTCTTAAGCAAACAATCTTTTGTTATAGAAGGACATGTTACTGTGCAAGAATGGTAAACATGGATATAGGAAAAGAAAAACAGTTTCAACTGTAACCAAAATGTTCCAATCTGTCAGTCAAAATATACAGCTGGCACCTTCTTGTGAGAGTTGCTCATCCCACTGTGAAATCCAAGGATACACAGATAGACAAGTTTGATAAAGCATTTTCTTATTAACCATGTGCTTCCTGAATTCTGATTTAATACTATATTTCCTTCCTTCCTTCCTTCCTTCCTTCCTTCCTTCCTTCCTTCCTGCCTGCCTGCCTGCCTGCCTGCCTGCCTGCCTGCCTTCCCTCTCACTCAGTAGGATCTCATATAGCCCAGACTGGCCTCAGACTTGCTCTGACCTTCTAATCCTCTGCCTCAATCTCCCAAGTGTCTGGATTACAGGAGTGGGCCATGTCCCTGATTTTATGCAGTGCTGGAAATGGAAGTCGGGGTGTTGTGCATGCTAGATAAGCACTCTCCCAACTGAGCAGACCCCCCCCCACTCATTCCGTTAATACAATATTTTCTATTATCACAGAAAAATATTCTAATGTGAAGATGTAACAAGCTTAGTTAGAGATAAACAATCGTGAAAATGTCAAAACTTTTAGATAAATATTAATGAAAACATCTCATTTAAAGAAGAAACAATTAAAAAGACTAGAAACATAGATTATTTAGTGACTACATCAACAGGAGTTAGGGGCAGCATAGAGTTCTAGCTGGAATCATGTGCAGCTTACCCTGCACTGATGGCAGGGTCGAGGGAGGGGCGCCTCGTTTCCCCACTCACTCCCCACTACCCTTCTGCTGTGATACTGTTAACTCCAGGGCTAGGTTTCTAATCTGTCCTTAATGTTTACCTGTTAATGGGGAAAACTGTTTTTCTTATAATATCATCAAATTAAAATAATGTTTTATTTACTTCTGCCTTCTTTCTCTTCTGTATTGGAAAAGGCAGTACCAAAGCTCATTGTGAAAAAGAAGAAAGAGAGAGAGAGAGAGAGAGAGAGAGAGAGAGAGAGAGAGATTACTGACATCTGTTTTCTTTTTCAGTTCAACACTGTTGACATGGATTGAATTTCAAAAAATTTTCAAGAAGACCTTGAGCTCGTGGAAAGAGACTCACACTGGATGTATTTGCTAGTTTGGTTTGCATGGTTTATTTAGTAGTATGAACGGCAGCGCTGTGTGTGTGTGTGTTTAGAAACACTGAGCACAGTGAACAATTAAAATGTGAAGAAACTGTGGCTGCCTCTTACAACTAAGGACAAGCCTCTTTCATAAGGTCTAAAGAGTGGAACCTTGTGGGATTAAACTCATTTTGTACCCAAGCATTTGAAGCATGAAGCGCCTTACTTTGCCCCCTCAGAGTCAGAGGACAGGATTTAAAAGGGGTTTTGGTGGTTGTGGGATGATGGATGAGGGTCCCCTCTGGTTGCCAGAGGATCTGTGACCAGCACAAAAACTGCTTGGTCTGGGTTAATTAATTGCAGGAACAGTTTATTCTGATGCAGGGCAAGCACCTTGACTAAAATCTCAGCATCTGTGTTGATTAAAGATCTGAGGCTGGAGAAAGCACATAGTTGGGGGTCTTACATATTTGGGGAGCCATCTGGGCTTCTTTTAATGAGAGAGGGCTTCTGCATTCCAGGTCTCAAAGCTGCATTATGCTAGTCAGCATTAATGGGTGCCTTTTGCCCAGCTCCACAGCACTTCAATTAAGATACTATGATGTCTCTGGTTATCTGTGTCAGCATCTATTCGGGGTCTCACCATTGCTTCTCATTTCCTATGAACCTAGTGGTAAGAGAACAGAGTACAAATCTTCCTAGCTTTGTTTACGTCCAAGTCTGGTGTGGAGACTGAACAGATTTGTCAGTTTTGAATGTCACCGTCAGTGAGGAATCCACTAGGCTCTGTGGCACCTTCAAGATGTGTTATAGAAAGTGTGTTTTCTGAAAATATCTTCAGAATGCTATGTCTACAATCAACTCTCGTTGGCTTTCATCTTATGTTTTGTTCTTTGTTTCTGTAACTATAGAAATGGTTTCACAAGTTCAATAAAAAGGAAATAATAAAAATAGAAAATAATGTCACATCAAAAAAAATTCCCTCAGGAAGTTCATATTTGGTAGCTTTATGGCTTGATTGCTTATAAAATGATGAAGCTAATTTGAGGGTTTTATTGGAATCCTAAATTACACACCACAAAGATTTTTAAGCCTGTCGCCAGCTTTGATACCATTCAGGGCAACAACTTCGGTCCAGGCAGTGTTTCCTCAAGTGCTTTGCTCTTTGTAGTCATGGAGATTTAAGTCAGCCACTGGTAATAGTCTCTTGATCGTGCCGGAAGCTAGGGTTGCTTCTTTATTTCATTACTTTTGAAAAACATTTTATTATGAAGTATATCACAAATACATGGTTACATAAGGCACAAATGGATTTGTGAGATAATAATACAATAAACACCTATTTCCCCCCTCACCCTACGAGTTAGTATAGCACAAATTTGTCTTCGGTGCTATGACAAATTGCACTTGCTTCTAACCCTCCTCAGAGGTGAGTGCAGTTGACGTTTAAGTGGCACTTTCTCTTCCTTAAACATGTTCACTTGTGTATATCCTTGCATCATTTGTGTATGTACATGTGTACATGTGAGTGTGTGCAGGCCCATGCAAACACTTGTGTGCAGACTAGGATGATAATATATGGATATGTGTGTGTGTGTGCCTTGTCTGTCTGTTCACCCATGTGCCCTGTGACTGTGTATATTTGTGACTCATTCAACAGTAATGCTGTAGAGTAAATCCATTGAGTGAGTACACTAAAATTTAGTCAGTGCTTTCTACTGAACAAGGATATTAGTGGTTTTACATTTTACTCCTAGAAAGAGCTGACATGATGACATTCTAACACAAATGAGCAAGAATTCTCTGTATAAAATCCCAGGAATGAAGTTACTGGAGTTTTTACGTTCACCACTGTCTTGGTTAGGGTTTCTACTGCCGCAACCAAACACCATGATCAAACAGCAAGTTGGGGAGGAAAGGGTTTATTGGGCTTACACTTCCACTTCCCTATTCATTGTGGAAGGAAGTAAAAACAAGAACTCAAGCAGGGTAGGAACCTGAAGGTGGGAGCTGATGCAGAGGCCATGGCGGGGTGCTGCTTACTGGCTTGCTTCCCATGGCTCACTCAGCTGCTTTCTTATAGAACCGGGCCACCGTCCCTAGGATGAAATCCCTCACTATGGACCTTCCCTCACCTATCAATCGCTAATTAAGAAAATACCCCACAGCTGGATCTTATGGAGGTATTTTCTCAATTAAGTTTCCCTCCTTGGCCATGAGAATGAATAGAAATCTGCAACTGACAGGGGTGGGGAGGTGGAGGGCATCTCCAGGCTGAGGCAGAGATCTGGGATAAGGGAGGGGCCCAAGAATCAATGGGGGTGACCTTAGCTGTGATTCACAATTAATGGCCCTCTGAGAGGCTCCACCCAGAAGCTGATGCAGACAGAGGCAAGGATTGGGCACCCTGAAGGGAACAGGAACTCCACAGGAAGAGCAACAGAGTCAACTAACCTGAACCCGAGGTGGAGGGCATCTCCAGGCTGAGGCAGAGATCTGGGATAAGGGAGGGGCCCAAGAATCAATGGGGGTGACCTTAGCTGTGATTCACAATTAATGGCCCTCTGAGAGGCTCCACCCAGAAGCTGATGCAGACAGAGGCAAGGATTGGGCACCCTGAAGGGAACAGGAACTCCACAGGAAGAGCAACAGAGTCAACTAACCTGAACCCTTGGGGTTGTCAGAGACTGAACCACCAACCAAAGAACATACATGTGCTGGACCTAGATGCCACCCCCACACATATACAGCAGATGTGCAGCTTGGTCTTCATGTTGGTCCTGAACAACTGGAGCAGGAGCTATCCTGAAAGCTGTTGCCTGTACATGGAATATATTCCTTTAGCTGGGCTGCCTTGTCTGGTCTTAGTAAGAGAGGAAGTGCCAGGGTTGGGGGACACTCAGAGGGGCCCCGGACTCACTCAGAGTAGAAGGGAAGGATGGTGTAGTGGCTATTCCTGGTTGTCAACTTGACAATATTTGGAATGAACTACAATCCGGAATTGGAAGGCTCACCAGTGACCCTTATCTGGAGGCATGGAGATCCTTATCTGGATCTTGGTTTGAAGATCTTGAGCCATAGTGGCTATGGATTCCAGAAGATTGAATCTCCGAGTTTAAGGAACACACCTTTAATCTGGGCTACACCTTCTGCTGGAGACAATATAAGGACATTGGAAGAAGGGAGTCTAGCTCTTGCTCTTGCTCCTTTGCCTGCTTGCTGCGTGAGACTGAGTAACTGCTAGATCCTTGGACTTCCATTCACAACTGCGACTGAATCATTGTTGAGAATTGGGCTGCCGACTGTAAGTCATCAATAAATTCCTTTACTATCTAGAGACTATCCGTAAGTTCTGTGACTCTAGAGAACCCTGACTAATACAGAAGTATAGGGGAAGGATTATGGGAGGAAGTGACTGGAATGAGGGCAGTGGGTAGGATGTAAAACAAATTAGTAAAAAAAAAAAATTAAACTTAAAAATAAGGGTCTCCCGCCCCATTTCAGATAGCTCTACTTTGTGTCCAGTCGACATGAGACTCTTCAGCAGAAGCAGCAATGTGTGAGTGATATGAGGTTCTGTCCTTGCCAACAGCTGAGACTGTTGCAAAGTTTGGGTGAGTCTGAATTATTGAAGCTTTTTAAAATAGTTGAAAGTTGTATTTATTTATGTTTCTTGTTTGTGTGTACGTGTGTCTGCTTGTGTACCAGGCTGCATGTGTGGAGGTCAGAGGACTACTTCTAGGGGTAGGTTCTTTCCTTCTTCCATCTGGACGATGGGGAATAGAACTCAGGTCTTCAGGCTTGGCTGCAAATGTTTTCTCCCGCGGAGCTATCTTGCCTTGCTGCTAGGTTTCTTTTTTCAATGACGTTCTAGTTTCATAGAAAACACACACTTGAAGTACATTGAGTCCCCATGTGTCCTCTGCCACTGACAGTGAGCTCTGTTAGTGTGGTATACTGTGTATTCTGTAACTTTCAACAAACATATGATATATATCTACACTTAGGACATGGGACATTATCTCTTCTCTGAAACCCTTGTGATCTCTCTCTCCCTTCCCTTGAACCACTGATCCTTTAATCATGCTACAGGTTTGTTTTGTTTTGTTTTTTTTCCTTTCCTGGAATGTTATGTAGTTGGAACCACAAAATATATAACCTCTTCAGATTTGCAGATTTGCTTCTCAGCAATATGCATTTAAGGTTCTTTTTTTAATATATATAAATGACCTTTTGTAACTCAAGAGCTCTTTTTTTTTATTGCTGAATGATACCCCATTATTCAGATGCTCTGAAGTTTCTTTATTCACCAAAAGAAAGACAGACAGCTTGGTTACTTTCAAGTTTTAAGAATTATGAATGAAACTATAAATGTCATGGCAGATTTGTGGGTGGATTTAAGTTTCTAACACGCTAAAGTAAATGTCAAGATGTACAGTTGCCGAATCATATGCTAAATTCTATTTCATGCTGTAGGACACTATCTGGCTGGGCTGGGATGTTGCACAGTTAGTAGAGTGGTTAACTGGCAGGATTGAAGCTTTGTGTTTGAGATCAACACCACATCAAACAGACGTGGTGGCAGGGTGTGTAATCCCAGCAGTTGGGAGGCAGAGACAGGAGCATCAGGGGGTTACAATTATTTTCAACCACGTAATGAGTTTGAGACTAAGTCTATGAACCCTGTCTCTGAAAAGGAAAAAAAAATGAAAGGAATTTTAAAAAGATGGATATATGAATGGATAGAGGAAGGAAGGAAGGAAGGAAGGAAGGAAGGAAGGAAGGGTGGGAGGGAGGGATACAGCCAATCCCCCAAATGTTTACAAAATGATTCATTCCTGGAAGCAGTAAGGTGAAATCAGATTGCTTTACATTTTCAGTCTTCCAATGTTGCCAGTGTTTCAGGTTTTCCTAAAGGTGTGTGGTATCATCTTGCCTTGACTGACAGTTCTTTAACGACATATGATGTCCACTGTCTTTTCAAATGCTTATTGTCTGTCATCTCTTTATCCTCTGGGCCTGCATCCTCTGGTTAGGGCTTTTGTTCATTTGCTTAGCTGAGCATTTCACTTCTGAGTTGTTGAGTGTTAAGAGTTCTTTATATATTTTGTGCAAAACTCTCTATTGGATATGTCTTTTGCAAATGTTTGCTCCTGTTGCTTTCTCATTCTTTTGACAGTGGTGGCCTTACCCAAGTTTTAAGATTTTAATGATTTGAATTTGACATTGTTTCTAGTGGTCATCACCACACACATGGTCATATCTACATTTTCTCCTATGTTGCTTTCTAAGGGTTTTATGTTCCAGGGTACTCATTACCAAATGAAATACCTATTCTGACCACATCCTCCCCTCAAGGCTCAGGGATCTTCATGGAAGACGAGGAGGAAAGATTGTAAAGAAGCAGTGGGCGACTTCAAGGAGACAGTGTTTTCTGAATGCAACAGAGCATATGCATCTATGAACGAATAGTGATTTTGACAGCATGCACAAGACCTTCGCAAGCTTAAGCTAGACAAAATACTAGCATGGAGGAGAGGTGGGCACAAAACTCCTCCCCCAACTGACTTAGTTAGTCATAGTGTCATAGTGTCACTTGATGTTGACTGGGAGATGAAGAGTCAGTTTAATTGTGTGATCACACTCCAGAGGAGGTGTCTCACCCAAGTGATTGGCCAACAAACTAGATTTGATGGGGAAGGAGAGAGATGGAGGGATGGATGGAGGGAGGGAAGGAGAATCATACACCACACACACACACACACACACACACACACAGAGAGAGAGAGAGAGAGAGAGAGAGGGAGAGGGAGGGAGGGAGAGGGAGGGAGGGAGGGAGGGAGGGAGAGAGAGAGAGAGAGAGAGAGAGAGAGAGAGAGAGAGTCATATTTTTTACTGTACAGTCTTCATCCACTTACTGGTCCTCCCCGCCCCAACTGCTCCCCATCCCATACCTCCCCATCTCTATGATTATATCCGCACTCCCACACCCCCACCCCACCTCAACCACTCCTGGGTCCACAAGCCTCTCAAGGGCTAGATGCCACAATCCATTCTTCTGTTGTGGGAAATCTGGGTTGTTTCTAGCTTCTGGCTATCACAAATAAAGCCACTATGGACACAGTGGAACACATGCCTCTGTGGCATCCCTGACCTCAAGCTATACCACAGAGCAATAGTGATAAAAACTGCATGGTATTGGTACAGAGACAGACAGGTTGATAAATGGAATCAAACTGGAGACCCAGAAATAAAACCATGCACTTACAGTTCATCTTTGACAAAGAAGCCAAAAATATACAGTGGCAAAAAGAAAGCCTCTTCAATAAATGGTGCTGGTCTAACTAGCAGTCTGCATGTAGAAAAATTAAAATAGATCCATATTTGTCTCCTTGCATAAAGCTCAAGTCCAAGTAGATCAAAGACCTCAACATAAAACCAGATACACGGAGTCTAATGGAAGAGAAAGTGGGAAAGAGCCTTGAACTCATTGGCACAGGAGGAAATTTCCTAAACAGAACTCCAATAGCTCAGGTGCTAAGATCAAGAACTGATAAATGGGACCTCAAGAAACTGGAAAGGTTTTGTAAGGCAAAGTGTGAAGTAAAAATGGTGTCCTGAGTTCGGCCCAAGGCTCAGGCCACTGGGTGAGGTGGACACCGGGAAATTGACTGTGCACACCCCAAGGAACTGCAGGGCAGGCGTTGGGCTGTGAGAAGCCTCAGGACCCCGTTCTGGGGGTGAGGAAGGTGCAGTCTGGCGTCCCTGCAGACTTGCTGGAGTCAGGTTCTGACTCTCGGGTACCCCAGACTGCCGGGCACCACGGAAGAGTTGGTTCTGGGGTCTCTGGGTCATATGGAGGCCAGGAACGACAGGTTCTCCTTCTCATACATGCCAGACACTGCTGTATGTCGCAGAAGAGCTAATAATGGGTGGGGCCCATGGACAGATTCTGGCCCAGAGGCTGAAGGAAAAAGAGCAGGGAGGTGAGAGCTATGGCTGGTCATGGAGGGGATGAGAGTCCTTGGCTGGTTCCGTGGGCGAGTTGGTTTGTTGGAAGCTGTGGCAGGGAGGCCTCTGGCGGGAGGTTAGATGGGCCTCTTTAGAGGAAGACCTGCTCCATTGCTCCAGCATGGGGAATCCCAATAAGAAGAGGCAGTCCATGGTTTTAAGGTATTTATTGTAGAAAGGCAGAGAGAGTGAGAGAGTAAGGAAGTAGAAGCCGGCCATGGCCATGTGGAGAGGGGGAAAGAGGAAGGAGGAGAGAGGGGGAGCAAGGGAATAAAAGGTAAGAGAGCAAGGAGGGGGCAAGCAGCTCCTTTTATAGTGGGCTGGGCCATCCTGACTGTTGCTAGGTAACTGTGAGGGTGGAGTCCAGACAGAACACCAGGAGCTTTGGGCATTGCCTACCTGACTGAATGCCACACACCTCTCTGTGGGGGACTGTGGGAGGCTGTAGCCCTGACAGGAGCCAGGGGCCCAGAAGGCATGGCCAAACACCTTCCATTCCTTAGGGCCACCAGGGTTCCAGGCCTGTGCTTGACTGGGGACCAGGCTGTCTGTGCACAGCTCACTGCTCCACAGCAAAGGACTTAGTCAATAGGACAAATTGGTAACCTACAGATTGGGAAAAAATCTTCACTAACCCTGCATCCAATAGAGGGCTAATAACCAAAATATATAAAGAACTCAAGAAACTAACCACCAAAAATCCCAAACAACCCAATCAAAAAATGGGGTATATAACTAAACTGAGAATTCATAACAGAGGAATCTCAAGCGGGTGAAAAGCACCTAAAGAAATGTTCAAAGTTCTTAGTGGTCAGGGAAATGCAAATCAAAATGACCCTGAGATTCCACCTTACACCAATCAGAATGGCTAAGTTCAAAACCTCAGGTGACAGCACATGTTGGCTAGGATGTACAGAAAGAGGAACACTTCTCCATTGCTGGTGGGATTGTAAACTGGTACAGCCACTCTGGAGGTTCCTCAGAAAATTGGAAATTGATCTACTTGAAGACCCAACTATATACCCAAAAGATGCCCCACCATGCCACAGGGTCATGTGTTCCACTATGTTCATAGCAATCTAATTTGTGATAGTCTTACATTTATATTTAGGATACATTTTAAATTTTTATGTAAGATATATAGTATTAGTTGAAATTGAAAAATATGTCCAATACCAAATGATCATCTCTGAAAACATAAATAGAACTAACATTACACAGACTGAGTAGGTCAAACAGTTAATGAAAAAGAGACCATGAATTAGAAAGGGAGCAAGGAGGGGTGTATGGGAGGTTTTAGAAGGAAGAAAGTAAAGGAGAAAATAATCTAACCATATTATAATCTCAAAAATAAAAGAAATATACAGCTTTTAAAAGTGAGCAGGATTTTTTCCTTTGAACTTTTCACATTTACCAGAAATTAATCTACCACACTTTGAACAGTATTTGAGCTATTTCTGCATCTCATTTGTTCTTTGAATTTATGGTCTGTTCTTTCTCCCTTACCAAACTTTCTTAGTTAATATAACTTTATGTTAAGACAAAATTAGGAGCCATAAATTTTCTAACTTTGTTTTTATTTTTGTAATTGTTCTTTTCTTCTATGTTGTTGGGGTCCAGGAAATTGCCACAGAAACCATAAGTACACCAATCTCAGTTAATCAAGAATAGTTTATAGAATGCATACCATAATACTGGACATCCAGGAAAACAAGAAGGAAAAACCTAATTGTGCCAGTGGTCTGTCCTCAGAGCAGACTTTTTATATGAGAAACAAGGTTCACAAGTTTAAAAGGCAATGTGTGGAACAGTTTGCTTACTAGGCAAAGTATTATCAGCTAACCTTTAGCTGTTTGGTACTGAGTAAGGTAAGGGTGGTGATCAGGGGAATTTCGGATTATTAAGATAACAGAGCATGAGTGTTATAATCATAACCTTTTGCCTTATTAGTAGCATTCTCCAGTGTCAGCCACAAAGACCACAGTAAGTAGGTGTAGGAAGGGCTGCTGGTGGTCAGCTCTGGCTCAAGATATTTTAGACATAATAGTTCATATCGATCTTTGATGTGATGGGTCCTACATAAAGCTTTGTGGAATTTCTTAAGATTAGTAAACCTCATACAGAAAATTCCAAACATACAGAACAGAACAGGGTATGTGGTCAGCATGTCCACAGTGACTTGAGCCAAGTCACTTCTCTTTGTGAATGACTGGCAGTCATTTACAGCAAGAATATGAAATAGCTGGCAGATGTGGTACAAAATGGCTACAGCTATTCTGAGGGAAGTCAAACCATAAAAATTTATGTTTTATTTGGTCATTTAAAATTTTATTTTATTTTATTTATTTATTTATGTTTTGCCACTGGGATCAACTTAAGGCTTCACACATACTAGAAAAATGCTTTTCCTTTGTGTTTCAGAATTAGCTTCAGAAATTTTTTTTTAGAATTTGCTTTTATATAGATAAAAATCTCAAGATTTGTGTATTCTGTTAGATCTACAAATACGTTTGAGTAAAAATAAGTTAGTTAAAATATGCCTTTGAAATAGTAAGGATGTTACTTTTATCAGTTACCTCAACTCCTTGACTTTTCTAGTCAGCATTTTGCCTTCCATAATATACTGACATAATATATTTCTTCCCTCAGATTCATGTGTAAGTTTTTAGTGTTTTGAACTATTTAAGATGGTATATATAAAATTAACTCACTTTTTCTAGCGCTTTCTGTCTCTGGGTAGTTGGTTCAACTCAACTGTTCTGGCCCAAACTCCTCTCCAAGCTGACTGATTCAAACTGCCTTCTCTTGGCTTCTGACTGAATTGCTTTGAGGCACCATGACCAAAATGCAAGTTGGGGATAAAAGGGTTTATTTGTCTTATATTTCTATATTGCTGCTCATTATTGAAGAAAGTCAGGACAGGAACTCAAACAGGGCAGAATCCTGAAGGAAGTAGCTGTCACAAAAGCCATGGAGGAATGCTGCTTACGGGCTTACTTCCCCATGGCTTGAGTATCCTGGTTCCTTATAAAATTCAAGCCCACAATCCCAGGAATAGCACTACTTACAATGGGTTGGGTCCTCCCCATTGATCACTAATTGAGAAAATGCCTCACAGCTGGATCTCATGGAGGCATTTCCTCAACAGTGGCTCCTTTCTCTGATAACTCTAGCTTGTGTCAAGTTGACACACAAAACCAGCCGGTACAGAAGTCATGTCATTGTCTGAACTCAATTGAACTGCACTCACTGAACTGCCCTCCGCTGTTAAGGATTAAAGGTGTGTACTAAAGGTGTGTCTGTATTCCAGCCAGACCATACTGTAACCCAGGGTGTGTCTTCTTTCTGGATGGATCACAGAGACCTAGAAAGTCTTTAGGTTTGATCTTTTGCCAGAGCAGCCATGTTGCCAGATTAAGATTTCTCTATAGGTATCACTGTACATTTTTAGTTTTCATCTATTGTTAGTATCTGATCATAGAATTGATTCTGATAAGTATTCCTTCCAAATTTATTGATAAATAAGAATTATGTATGAAATGAAAAATACCATTTTTCTATGTAAGTATGCATTATTAAATGCCTGCCACTATTAAGCCAATTAGTATGTCAATTATCTCACAATGTTACATCTTTTCTTGTGTAAAAACTATGAAGACCTTGGCATATGAACCTGTATCTTTAGTAGGCAGCTTCCCCTAGGCAGTCATAGGCTGTTCACTAGAGCTCCAGAACAGATATTTTTAAATAACAGAAACTTTCACCCTTTGACCATTATCTCTTTGTTTCCTCCACCCTCCAGGCATGGAAAACACCCTGTTACTCTATGTTTTTATGAATGATATACATTCTTAGATTCCACCTTTAAGTAAGATCAAACAGTATTTATTTTTTCTGGGTCTGGTTCATTTAACTTAGCATATTGTCTTCCATGACACAGTATAGGTTTTCCTTCCTATCAAAAGTTAAATAAAATGTTAATCTAACGTTTTTTTTCTATCAATCCCTTAGTTTGATTCCATATTATGACAGCTAATCTTGGTTGTGAACTTGATAAACATGGGAAGAGGGAACCTCAACTGAGGAGTTGCTTCCATTGATTGTCCTGTGGACAAGTTTATGGGGGCATTTTCTTGATTGTTAACTGATGTAGGAGGGACCAGTACACCGTGTGTGGTGGTTCCCCTAGGCTGCTGGGCCTGAGTTTTATTGGAAAGGTACCTGAAAATGAGCCCAGGAGCAAGCCAGCAAGCAGCGACCTCACCATTTCTGATTCAGCTTCTGCTGTACCATCCTTCAGTGATAGACTGGTACCTAGAGTGGGATAAACTCTTTTCTCCTCCAACCTGGCTTTGGCTGGTGTTTGGTCATAACAACAGAAAGCACATTAGGATCCATGTCTTGCTTAGTCTGGATAGTGGAATAATGAACATGGCAGTGCAGATAACACTTTCAGATCTCTGAGATCCTGATTCTATTTCTTTGGATATACACTCAAAAGTTGAACTGGCAGTTACTGTAAAGGTAACTTTTATTTTCCTGATGTAATTGCCATCTAAGAGGCTTACTGCTGAATAAGCTCACCTTTCTTAGTTCTTTCTGAACTTTGGCTGGTTGGTTCAACTCAGCAGTTCTGGCTCAAATGCCCCTCCAAACTGACTGATTTAATCTGGCTTCTCTCAGCTTCTCATTGAATTGTTCTGCTTGGCCTCAAACTAAACCTAGCAATTTGTTCTAATCTTCTAGCTCATTCTCTGGCTTCTACTGCCCATGCTGATCTGTGCTAAACTGCATGAACTCAGGAATAAACTCAACTCCATTGCACTGCACTCACTACACTGACTCCTAACTGACTCAACTCTCTCTCCTTGTGATGCTCTTAAGTATCTTTTTTTCCCCCTGTGCTGTTTTCATGAGTGTTGGGTATCCTGTTTCTGATTCATTCCATCAGGTTTTTCTCTGATTCATCACTTGCTTGCCCCTCAATTATATGTCACTTTCATATGACATGACTGCTTCCACCTACAAACTAATTTTATCTTAAAGGTGTATACCAAGGGAGTGCCTGTATTCTAGCTAGAGTGATTAAAGGTGTGTGGCTTGTCTGCATTCCAGCAGGATCACAAATATCTAAGCCTTTGGACATGATTCCTTGCCAGAATGGCCATGTTGCTCGATTAAAATTCCTCTACAAATTATGTTAATGTTTTTCTGAGGAACCTACTATATGCAGTTTTCTATAATGGCTATAGCAATTTACATTCCCAAATCTAGTATGCAAGTGTCCTCTTTACTTCATGCATTTATTAACTTATTTGCTATTTTTGTCCTTTAATTTTAAAGATAGTACATTGAATGTAAAGTTTTACAGCCATGACAAATACACAAGTAAGACAATTGCAGGCCTTCTTTGACAAATCATCTACTTCATCACATCTTCTATGCAACTGTATACAGGGAGGCCGTTAAGCAATCCTTGTTACGTTGGTCTATTCCTTATTTCTTGGTAAGCCTGGTGTCAGCATATACATCTAGAGTCCTCATGTCCTTCCTGCATAACAGATTTCTAGATTTCTCTGTGTCTCTAAGGAGCATGCATCTTGCAGTATACTTTACTGATGAGCTTATGAATATTGGTGATGTTTTATCAGTCTACTATCACCTTGATTACAAAACAGCATTCCTTTTCAACATTTTCTCTATAGGATACAAGTTAGAAAGAAAAAAAAAAGTGAGGTCATATGCTCATCATTGCCTGGCTGTTAATATTTCCTCCCTAGTGTCTTTGTCTGGCTTTGAAGGAAGAATAACACTGTTTTTGCTTGTTTGTTTGTTTGTTTGTTTTGTGTAGGGTGAGTTTGGAACTAATTTTTGGAAGAGTTTGAGGAGATTGGCTTATTGGCCTTTATGTTTATAGAGCTCAACACTGAAGGCATACTGTCCTGGATTTCCTTTGTTAAGAATTTTTAGAAATCATGTATTCTTTTTGTGTTTGGTCATGTGCTGGTCCACTTAGATCTTTAGGGTAGGTTGTAAAGCACTGCCAGAGACCAGGCATTTCTGCTTGACTTTGACCTGAGATTTTGATTGTCACATGGACCACTGTCCATCCCCCAGTGCTTTCAGGTCTCTTAGGGATTCCTTGGGCTTCATGAGTTTGGATGTCATTTCCCAATTCAGATTTGGTTATTTGAGCTCATTATTACTTTTATGGAAGCTTTCTGTCCTTTCTTCTTTGCGTTAATTTCATTATTTGTACATTGATTCGGTTCCATACATCCCATGACTTTATTCACTCCTTCTCATTCTTTGCTTCTTTTTATTACTCTGATTGGATGATTTCAAATAACCCATCTTTGGTGGCGGTGGTGTTTGTGGGGTGCCACTGAGTTTTTTCTTGTTTGATCTAATCTGCCTTGGAAGTGTTTTATAGATGGTTTTATTTCTGTTATCTTGTTCTTCATAGTCATGGTTTGCTCTTTCTCTTGCTAATTCATTCATTCATTCATTCATTTATTGTTGTTGTTGAGCAGATTTTTCCTCATGTAGCTTTTGCTTATTTTAGTTTGTATTTAGTTGTCTGTCTTTTGCTTTCTTCTAACCTATGGGATCTCTATTTCTTTAAAATCAGTTTCTAGTGCTTCCTTTTATTCTTTTGGTGGTATTTTGTTTTCCTAATTGTTCTTGATACTTATGGCCTTGTATTTGAGGAAGTAGGCAGGGACTTATGTCCTGTGTTTACAGGCTGAGTCTAGTTGTAAGAGCAGACTACAAGTCATTTTATCCAGAGTCTCTATAGGCTAGCCTGTTGCTGAGGTCCAAGAGAGCCAGCTACAGAAGTAGTGTATATATCTAGACTGAATCCAGCAGTGCTGACCTACTGTCTGGGTCTCCAAGGGTACATGAGCTTGAACCCAGGGGTGTTTGGTCTGAAGCTTGTGTCTGTGTGGGCAGGCCTGGTGCCAAACCAAGAAGAAGTTATAAAGTAATAAAGATAATTACATATTTTCCCTTCCAAGAAAACCTCAAATAATCTAAAACAAAATCATAAGTTAACAAGATTCTGGTATAAAAAAATCAGATATGTGCAAGTAACTCTGGGCTGTGAGGAATTTTTTGGCATCAAGGTTAATGAAAGAGGATCTGGTGTTGCAGTCTGTAATGAAATTGGGGTCATCAGCTTTCCTCCATGTGGATAGTGGTTCCCAAGGCTGCACTGACTGGGCTTAAACGAGGTGTGGCACAGACCATGTGCAAGCTCCCCTGTGACTGTCCCTTCCATTCTGCATCCCATCTCATTGCTACGATATTTTGCCTCTTAGGAAGGGACTTTCTTTCACCAACAGGTCAGAAGGATACAGTCTTGATTTTGTGTGAGAAAAGGTCCTGTGTAGCCTAGGCTGTCCATTCTTGATTCCCTTCTAAAGTAAAGAAAAAAATAAAAGTTATGTAATATCTTAATATACCTTATGTGTGTCCTTTTCTTGTTGGGTTTATATAAAACATGTTGATATAAAGTTCACATCATTCATGGACAGAGAATAATTCTATGCTTAAGACCATGAGCTTTCCTTGTCAAGGGGCTTTAATGTTTCACATTTGATGGGAATTGTTTGTTTTCAGAAACATAAAGTAAATTTATGTCTTAGGAATGACTTTTTCTGTTTTTAAAACACAGAAATTGGAAGTTAATCAACTTAAGTGATTCAATTTACAGTCTTCTGGGGACAAAATTTCATCCCAGACAAACCAGTATTGAAGACCAGTTGTAGAAGCAGACAGGTTGTCATACGGATCACTGTGGGAAGTGCTCTGTTTACAGGAGACATTTTGTTAAAGCAAACAAATAAACAAACAAAACTACATTTAAATGCATTTTTAAACCCATGGGATATATATAACTCTTCCTTTAAATACTAATGCTGGTATCCAAATGAATGTTTACTGCATTGAAATATATATAATGCATCTTACTGTCAAGTTGAATTCAATGTAATAAAATAAGAAGCAGTAAATCTCAAAGTTATGTGTCAGCGTTTGTGATGTTTATTTCTTTTATTCAGTTACTACTTCCAAATTGAAGCACTGAAACAGATAATATTCAGAGTAAAAGCGCTTAGCTGGATAATAGAGCCCATTACAATAAACATTTCCCAACACCATTCTCCTGACATTTACCTGTCCTTGCTTTCCTTGTTGATTTTTATGGTGGTATGCTTTAAAAAATAATCTGTTTTCCCCCCAAATTTGTAATTTAATCTGACTTCAAACCCATTATTGTTTTAAGCTATCTCCCATTGTCCTGTTGTTTTTTAACGAACATTTCGATGCAATGTAGCTTAAATGTGTCTTCCTAATTTTGACCAATATATGTCATATTTTTCTTTCGAGAATTATCAAGTTTAAATTACTTCTCAAGATACATTCATATTTTTAAACATTTAAATGTAACAGAACAAGTTTGGCTGATAGCAAATCTATACATTCTGCCCCAAGCTTCTTATGAATATGAATTAAATGCAGAGGTTCAGAAGGAAGGGAAGAAACGAGACACTCATTTCTCATCCTCACAGGTCGTTACAAAAGCACCTCATACAAGCACATCCTATTTCCATGTTAAATTATGCGATTTTTAAATAGTTCTTCATACACAGAAAATTTACCAGGTAAAGATACAACCGATATATCTCCATGGCGTCTGCTGTTCTAAAACTGTGGAATGATTATTTAAAGGTGAGTGAGGTGGTTAAAATTTCATAACCTAGAACAAGAGATAAACAAAAAGATAAGTAGCTGACAGAGGACCACTTACAGCTAGGGGCTCAGCCTACTAATACCACTTTCAGTTAATAAACTTCAGACAGAAGCAGAAATTTTTAATTTAAGGCACAGAAACAAATCAAATGGCACAAAACAAATGTCATATAAACCAATTATTGAATACCATAAGCAAACAGAAAGGTTGATGGGGCTCAGAATTGACTCTGACTTAAGTAAACACAGGAGAATACACAAAGGAAAGTTCATGGGGACGTGACGAGCTCACAAGCATTAGAGGAAAGAGGCAGGTTTCTAAAGTAAGCAGTTGTTCAGCCATAAAATAATCTTACCAGTATTGCAAACATTTAATCGACATTTTTCTTACAATGACAATAAGCCTATAACACTTTTCTCTGATACGTTATTTGCCCTTCTGTTTGGATTTGCAATAAATTCAGGGAACAAAATTTCACACAACAAGGTAAAATCCTGTCCAGCTGTAATTGAGTAAGGATGCTGTTAAAGGCATGCTTCTGGAAAATGCCACGGTGGAGAATGTCTAGACACATCATGAAGTAACAGGGTTTTCTGTAATTTTGCACATGTGCAGCAGAGGGCACTAACATAATTACAGTATTTAGTTCTGATGGGAGTTATTACATGTGCTCGTGGGACTCTCAGGAAGTACAAAAACAGAAAGTTTCCCATCCCCATCAATGAATGGTTTCCACCCAGCTAAATAGGGAAATCATTTACATGAAATTTATTTAATGTTTATAGCTGAAGGGCCATATTAATAGAAAGTTAATGTTGATTATTCCCTAAAAAGTCAACACCACAACACGTGATCCCCGAGCATCAGAAACAGCTTCCTCAGAAGGCCAATATCACCTTTCCTCGCTCTTGTCTTCTCCCACAGTTACACTCACTTAACTGCATCCCCTCCCAAAACAGCATCTCAGGACTCTAAAAGTGGGAAAACTTCTGGCTATGTTAGCAGCTTTTTACGATGCATCGAAGCAGTGTCTGGTTGTAATGATCTCCACAAGGTGATGGAAACCTTGACACCAGCAGAAAGAACAACAGATAGCTGGTAGGGAAGAACAGGAAAGTTACTCACAATCGCATTCAAAAATGTTGTTTCATCACAAAGACAGTTGGTCAGACAGTTTGTGGTCTTCACTTTCGAGGTAAAATTAATGGAATGACTCGCTCTTTATGTGAAGTGCTGTGCTTGTAGACTAAGGGAAATAACCATTTGCTTTATACCCACACTCTGTAGATGGAGGATCCTGGAGTGATGGTGGCCTCAAAGGATCTGTGTCCAGGTGCTGGAAGGTGGATGCCCAAGAAGCACACGTGTTAAACACAGTAGATAAAATGTGGGAGCGTCTGTGGGAACACAGAAATGGATGTGGCTTTGGGAGCCAGAGAGGACCTGTACAGTGACATTTAGTTTGGGCCTTAAAAGACATGTACACATTTTACGAGCTAAAGGAGCAGCACCAAGACCTTCCTGCAAGATAGGGATAAGTCATGTCAAGGCTTCAAGGCATGCAACACTAAGCACAAAGTAAATGCTTCCATCATTCAAGGAACACTCAACTGGAAGCCACAAGTCTATATTTTGTAGGAAGTAATTATGCTATAAAACTAGTTCACACTGGATATTTGAAAAGTTTAAGAGAGGAATTAGCCTTGACTTTTAACAGAGGACTTTGTTATTCAAAGAGTCTTTAATTGTGGGTCTGTGGGGGAAAGGGAGAGATTATTTGGTTCATTGCTTAGACTTTACTGAAGTAGGTACCTACTTTATGGAGCTGACAAGACCCAGAGATTTGACAGTTTGTTTTTGAAAGTGGTTACTTTCAGTCCTAGAAATTTCTCATCAGATTGTGGTACATTGGCCATGGAAACATATCATTTTTAAACCAGAAATTGTAGTTGTTTCTTCTGGTCACTCCATTAGTGGTTGAAATTGATTGTCAGAACAAGTGTCCTCACAGGGTGCAAAGATTTATTTTGAGCTCTAGACTCACTACAGAGAGAATTACCATATGGTTATGACCTATGGAGTTTGGAGGCCTCAAAAAACATTTTAGGGGCTAAGAAATCAGCTTGGTTGGTTAAAGTGCTTACTATAAGCATGAGGTATAAAACTGATTCCTAGCACCCAGGTAAATGCAAGGCATAGTGGTGTTCATATGGAATCCTGGGGACAAAATCCCTGGAGCTCTATGGCTCTAGGCAGTCTTACCTAAATCAGTGAACCTTAGGTCTTAGTGAGAGACTCTTTTAAAACGAGGCAGAGGACTTCTGGAGAATGACACTCAAAGTTTCCCTCTGGCCTCTATATGTAAATGCACATGCACACACAGGAACCTGCACATGGACAAACACAGCCCATACTTTTTTGAGACCTGCGAATCATATATTAGTTTCATAATGTGAAAAAAGAATGGCAAAATAAAAATGTCACATATCAATTTATCTTCAAAGATACAGTAGTAATCATCTTAATTCAACTCATATAGATAGGGCAATTAACAAGGAATATGAATGCATTTACTGTTCAATATTTTGATGTGATTTAAAGTAAGGGCTCTGAAAATAAAACTGTTTGGGGTCTTCAAGTTCTCCAAATATCTGCTTGTTTGTTGTACCTATATTATTCTGTGTTTGTTTTTAGGGTGCTAGCCAGCAGTTGGACATATGAGAACCCCAGGCTTAATGCCTTCTTTCAGTTCTGCTCCATTTTGTTCCAGGGCGCTGGTTCACAGTAGCATGGCTCCTCTTGATCTTGCTCAGCACAGGCACCATGCCTTTTCCATGAGGACTTTCACTCTGGAGAGGGGGCTCACAGTACTAAACTAATAAATGAATACATTTAAATTTGTGGACAAAATGTAAGTTATTAGTTAAGAGACATTGTATCTAATTGTTGCCAGCTTACATGCTTAACAGTAAGAGGATTCTTTGATATTAGTTACCTGAATTTAGAGTTGTTTCTACCTGGATACATGTTTTAAACTAGTAACAATTTTTGAGACTTTCCCACAAAATTTCATGAATATGAAATATAACTTTATTATAATCAAAATGTTGCTCAAAATATAATTTTCCAAAATAACTAAAAAGCAGAGTACCAAATGGCTACATATATACTAATGTTTAAAACTGCCTTATTCACAATAGCTGAAAGGTGGAAACCACCCAAATGTCCATCCATAGGTAATGGATCGAAAAAAATGCAGCATAGGCTCACAATGGCATAGCATCCAGCCTTTTAGATGAAGTCTTTTGCATGCTACTGAGGGACTAGGCAATAGATTCCCTGATAGCCGGAAAGGCAGAGGGGCCATGGCTGTATAATAAAGTTGGCACATTTCCAAGATGGGTGACTTCCTCCTCACCTTCCTGACCCAGCAGCTTAAAACAATGACTTGATAATATTTGTTTATTTCCTTGTCTAGTCAGTAGTACCCTCCCACCCCCCTACTCTCCACCCCGGACAGTGGATCATTTAGGTCCCATAAGTTCAAGGTCAGACCTAGATGTATTTACTACAAAGTTGTAGACAAATCAGCCTCATTGTTCAAACAGACCAACCCTAAATTTGGGGAGTAAGATACCCTCAAAGAACCTTAAAGGTCACTGACCTCAAGGAGAGAGTGAGTTCAGCGTCCAGATGAGACCCCTGCTTGCCTTGCTGTGTGTGTATTTATTTCCTGACCCCCAATAAAAGCTTATTTATTTATTTATTTATTTATTTATTTATTTTTAAGACTGCTTCTGTGTGCTACTGTTTGCTATTTGAGCTTTTTCCCGCCTTTGGACTTTTTAGTTGGCAGAGAAATTGAACCCAATCAAGACCCTTAGTTGGTAACACTATGACAATAAATAGATGTTGAAATATTACTCTGAATGAAATACTTGGTGCTCAGTTCAGAAGAGAGGCTTAGAAGGGGTAGGGATCCCACATGATGTTGAAAGTAGAATTTTGAAATCTGATTTCTTGTTAGGTGAGAACATAAGCAGCTGTGTTGCTAACTACTGATAAGTGGGTATGGCTGTACATCGTGAGAAAAGGAAGACATTCCAGAAGGAAGAAATGGAACCCTCAGAGGTCAGAAGTAAGGGCTCTGTGGTAAAAGGTAGGGCCAGGAAACAGCTTATTTTGGTTGGAACCTAGACTATCTCAGACTTGTAATTTTAAAACCCAGTTTGGGGTCAGATAGTATGCTTGGCATTAGTTTGAACACTTTGGAATTTATTTTAATGACGGCAATAAGACAGCACTGACAAAACCAAGCAGCAAAGTGCTCAGCCCAGTTCACTCAGTTCGCGCAGTGGGGTGAAACCAGGAAAGAGGTTATTATACTAATCTGTGAACCAGGGTAGAGCCAGCTCAAATGGATGGAGGGGTGATGAGAGAGAGGGGGGTAGGGATTTTTATGCAAAAGAGACAGATGTGTGGGGTGAATGGAAGGACTCATAACTGATTCTGACTCCCTTAGTTTGATGACTGAAGAATGGAAGGTTTCCTTCTTATGTAATGAATGGATGAGGGGCAGTATAGATTTCTTCTCAAGGGCAATAATGCTGAAGGGTGGCCTTTGTCTCTCTTCCCGTGTTTCTAAATTCCTGCATTAAAAGTTTGGATAAGGGTTCTCTAGAACACAGGCTACACAGGCTACAGCTCATTGCTGTTTCCCTAGGTGCCAGGGTGGGAGGATACCAATGCGGGAGCTCCGCCCTCTCAGGGGAGAAGTGGGAGGGGTCATGGGAGGGGATGACCAAGAGTAGGGTCAGAGATCAGGATGTAAAGTGAATAAAATCAAACAAAGAGACAAACAAGAATTGTCAGTAAAGAACTCTGGCAATGAACAGCAGCCCTACAAACAATAGTAACAAAGCCATTCTAATTAAAAATAGTCAAATAGCCAGGCATGGTGGCCTAGGCCTGCAATCCCAACTCTTGGGAGTCTGAAGCCAGAAGTTGGTAAGTTTGAAACTACATTCTGTGACTTTATCTCAAGGCAAACAAACAAAACATTTGATAACAACAACAAACTCAGAAACTGAAACACACAAAACTCAAAGGACTTAAAGAAATAATTCTAAGAACATGGGCAAATGTCCAAACACATTCAGGGATACTCAGTGCCACTGGTCAAAGGGAACAAACAAACAAACAAACAAACAAACAAGTCAAAGCCACACACATAATAAGCAGTGGCTTGGGTGTTAAGAGAATTAAAACCATAACCCAAACAAAACAAAATATACATATTGGCATGGTTGTAGAGAAATTGGAGCCCTAATACCCCGCTGACAGGAACAGAAAGTATACAAGTATAAAAACCTCAGGGGGGTCTTTAAAATTAATTAATCACTGGATGCTCTAGAGATTTCGCTCATAGAGAATTAACCATGGAGTTTCCAAGAGAATCCTACACACAAATGTTATAGCAGTTTTATCCATGATAGGTAAACGATGGAAATAATGTAAGCATATACTGACTGATGAAAAGATAAAGAAAAATGTGGTTTATCCACACAATAGAGTCTTATTCATCTACAAAACCACAATAGGCTAGAGGATGGGCACTTCAGTTAAGAACATCTGTTGGTCTTGCGGACTACCCAGGATGGTTCACAACCACCAATATCTCCATTACAGGAAGGTGTCTAACATGCTCTTCTGACTTTTGTGGGCATCAGGCACACACGTGGTATACATACATACATACATACATACATACAGGCAAGTAAACACACACACAAATAAATCTTTCTTTTAAAAAATAATAAAGTATTGATATATACTACAACATGGGTGAATTCTGATATAATATATAAAAGCAGACATAAAAGCTTACATAGACTCCATTCTTCAATGTTTAGAATAAAAATGTACAGAAATAGATAGAAGTTGGTGATTTTGGGGTTAGTGGGAGGAAGAATGTGAAATGACTGAATGGGCATGGAGGTTCTGACTTGAGATGATAAAAATGTTCTGGAACTAGACTGTGGGGATGGTTACTAACATAATACTACTTCATTGATAGTTGAAATAATTTAAAACGTTATGTGATAAATTTTACGTTAAGTGATATTGCCATTATACAAGTCTTCTAAAAGTATTTGCCTAGGCAAAGATACAGATTCAAGATATTACCCTTTGGGAGACTCTATCTATCCATCTATCTATCCATCTTGTATCTATTATCCTATCTATCTATCTATCTATCTATCCATCCATCTTGTATCTATTATCCTATCTATCTATCTATCTATCTATCTATCTATCCATCTTGTATCTATTATCCTATCTATCTATCTATCTATCTATCCATCTTGTATCTGTTATCCTATCTATCTATCTATCTATCTATCTATCTATCCATCTTGTATCTATTATCCTATCTATCTATCTATCTATCTATCCATCTTGTATCTATTATCCTATCTATCTATCTATCTATCTATCCATCCATTGTATCTGTTATCCTATGTATATTTATAATACTTCTATCATCTATCACCTATCAATTGATCGATTGAGATATTGCATCAAACACACTAGAAATCATAATAGAAAATATTACATTGCTTTTCCAAAGACTCTAGGGTTAAATGAAGAAATAAGCAATGACCAGTAGGAGGCACTCACATGTATTTCAGGCTATACCAGTGAATTCCCAGTGTTAAACCCAGTAAAATACCATATATTCTTGGAATGCAATGCTTTGTTTCAAATTACTGTTGAGATGAAAGGCATTGTTTTTTGAATTAAATGGATTTAAACTCTAGCTTCTCTAATATAGTATCAGACATGGAGTGTCATGAAATTTACAATGACCTCTGAAGTCTCAGTTTCTAGTACAATGCGGATGACATCTAATTCGATATAAGTGAATTTAATTTGAAAACTATTATTGGACTCAGCAAATGTTAGATGTTCAACACGATAGTTCTTTGTAGGACAAGTTTATATGTACTTTTCCTTTTTTATTTCTATGGGTACCTATGTGTGTGGAGACCTGAGGTCCTGCGTCTCCTTCAATCATTCCCCATCTCAGTTTTTGAGACAGAGACTCTTAATGATCTTGGAGCTTGCAGATTTGGCTAGAGTAGCTGACCAGCAAGTCACAGGATCTGGCCTCTGTCTCCTAAATTCTGGGATTACAGGTCTGCCAACATCATGGCAGCCGGCTTTGGAAAACACACGTGGGCTCTGAGGGATTGAATTCATGATTTCACGGCAAGCACTGCATGGGCTGAGCCATCATGGCCCCGAGCCCTACATGCACTGGAAACATGTAATTCTCTAATACACTTTGCAGTGTTGGAAGGATGACCAGAGGCAGTCTTCGGGCATGCCGACTCAGTACAGGCAAAAATGGTTTGAAAATGGTAACTTCACGGTGGGACTCTCAATCCCTACTTCAAATCTCTTCCAAGAATTCTGTAAACTTTTCCTAGAAAACAAAACAAACAAACAAACAAACACCCCCCCCCCAACAAACCAGCAACAACAAAAAAGTAATTCTATCTTTCTGTGAAACTCAGCTCAGCGTGCGCGCGTTCACTAAGTTTAGCACTCTGGAGGAAGTGTCTTAAGGGCAAAGAAAGGTTATTGTGTTTTTGAAGTTTATAGCAAAGCAAGTGAGAAAAGACCAGAGACTAAAAAAGTGAGTCAGTCTCATTTCTTTCATCAGACTCCATTGCTGACTTTAGTTCGGTCCAAGGACACCAAGCCGTTGGGCCTTGTAGGACAAAGTTGCTCTGATATCCAGCCAAGGGATAAAGAAATTGACATAAAGACTCAAAGGAAACCATGACTCTTGCAAAACAAAAGACAAAGGGTGTAGGAAGGATCATAATTCAAGTGGGAAGCCTGCTCGATAGTCCCAGCTCAGCACAAGGCTTTCCGCGTCTCCTTGACTTCAGTCGGTTAGATGTCAGCCGCACGTAAGGCAGCGTTGCCAAGGGGTGTGAAGAAAACACTTAACTCTAAAACCTATTCCCTGATCCTCAAGGAGCTTACAACAGCGTTGGAGAGATTAGCGGGGTAACTAACACTTGAGGGCGGTCAATGAAACGTGAAAAACGAGTTGGCAGAAGCCTTGGAGGAGGAAAGAATTCACAGTTCTGGATCACTGGGGGCTGGGGGCTTGTCAGGAAGGCTTTAAGACGAGGGATGTAAAGTAGGCCCTCGGCGGAGCTAGGGCGTTAGGAGGGCGGGAAAGTCAGGCACTTCGGACTCGGGACAGTGGAGGCGCCAGCAATGAACTTGCTGGTCGAGCCTCCGCCGGCCCGGCGCGCATGCGCAGATCAGCTCAGCCGCCCGCGCTCGGAGCTGGGCCCGCGGCAAGCCCACTAGGAACCGCGATCGCCGGACCAGGCGGGAAAAGCTCCGCGCATGCGTAGGACGGCAGGCCAGGCTCCCCAGGATGGGGAAGGGAAGGTGGAGTTTTCAAGCGGGAACTTGACCCGTTAGGCGCCGCGGCCATGGCGGCGCGCTCGCCGTCTTCCTCGCCGCCTCCGCCCCCGGTGCGGCGGTCCAGCCGGCGGTCCCTGCGCGTCGGGCGCGGAGCCGAAGTGCACGCTGTGCGCAGCGAGGCCTCGGGTCTGGCGGGCGCCGCGAGGGAGGTCGTCGCGGATAAAAGCGACTTACTTTGGAGGGGCGAAGAAGGGTCAGGGGGACGGCGAGGGTCGGGGCGGGCCGGGGCCGCTGTCGCTCCTGTCGCCAGCGCGCCCGCGGGTTCCTGGTGGCCAGAGGGCCTCTCCTCGGAGGAGGCGAAGGCGACGCGATCGCAGCTGCTGGAGGAAGAGCTGAGCAGCCTAAAGGAGGAGCTGGCCCTGTGTCAGGTATCAGGACTGGCCGCCGGCCTTCCTGTCCACGGCCCCGGCCGGGGGCAGCGCCGCCCATCACCGCCGCCCGAGCTCATGCTCGCGGCCCGGGGCACCTAGTGAACCCTCCCGGGACGCGCCCTCCAGGCTCCACGCCCTGCCTCTGCCCACTGTCTGGGCTGCAGGCTCTGTCCCGCTGCAGACCCGGGTTTCGATTTTAATAGGATGCTCTCCAGAGGCTCCTTCCTCAAAGCCCAAGTTCCTGGTGCTGTCTAGTGATACCCAGTGCCCACGAGTGGAGTGCATTCGTGAATTGAAATAAACAGGACCGTGTCAGAAAAATAAAATCCACTGATGGAAATTGCCCGTTTTTAAACTTCAGACCCACACTTAACCCTTGTTCTTACCTTGTTAAACTTAAGTTCCAAACACAACCACAGTTTTTAGAAAGCCCTGGGAACGGGACTACAACCTTAGGATGCTACGTATTCATTTATTAACTTCCAGTGATCCCATAGTGAAGTACTTTCATGTGAGTGTGCCAGAGGAAAGCAGTTGTTAGAGCAGTCATCTCACATTACTTCCCAGATTAGTTTGAGGGTTTGGGGATGGTGAGCTTGCCTGTCCTTCAGTGCAGAGTATTTATTTATTTATTTATTTAGTTAGTTTATTGGTTTTGCCTTCTCACCACCATCTCCTTAGATTTGGCTCTAACCACATATAGGGTTAGGAAATAAAAATGTTGAGAATTCATTCAGTTAATTACAAGTCTTTAAGGGAAAAAAATCGCTGTATTTAAGAGACACTAATTAGGAACCGCCAACACCAGAGACAGCATCAACAGAGCAGCATTATCACGTTAGATTAGTAAAACCTTGAAACTCTCTTACGGTTCTGTTGGGTTCTCTTGCTCCGTTTTATAGGTCTTTTCTGTAAAGACAAGAGAATCGTGTGTAACTTGAATACATCATTGGTTAAGCAGATTGGGGAGCAATGATCAGACTGCACCCCTTTCAGTTACTCATTTTCTATTGGCTGGCAAAACAGCAAAAGGATGTCTATAGGTCAGGGATGAACTAAGGCATTTTGTCCTCTGTAAACCTCGCCCTTGGGGAATTTAAAGATGTGTGCTCATGCTAAAGGCTTTGCTAAAGTAACAATCAATGGCCCTGCCCACATATTCTATACTGTCTCTCTACTCCCATATTTATAACCTTAAAGATGAAAATGTCCAGTATGGTACTGGCCTTGGTGATTTTGGGCACTCCTGGACTAGGAAATGATTGCAATACTTGAGGCAGATGTAAGAAATAGAAATGGTCCTGATTAGCTTAGAATGGCAATTCTTGAAATTTGATAATATTAGGAGATGATCAGAGACATTTCAGTAATAGATTCCAAGAAAGGAGGTTGGCAGTATCAAGATTATAGCCAAATCATTTTCTTGTCATAGGGAGACTAAGGGGAAATAACTAAACTAGTTGTAGCATAACAAAGTTAAACCTTTAGATTTTTCATGTGAATTTTACTTATTATCCACCCATAAATCACAGAACCTGAGAATATTTCAATATATTGTTAGTGCAATCTAAAGTAAAAAAAAATCATTTTATATTTCAACTTACATGGAACACATATATAGGTATGAAACACTTGTATAGGTCTATGCAGTTGCAGAGAGATTACTTACCATAACAGAATGTCATCAACTTTCCTAAGTTTCTTTAAAAATATTACTGAGATTCAAATAATATTTATGCCCTGTAAGGGTCAAACATGCAGCTTTGAAAAAAGAGCTTTGCTACTGAATGTATTACCATGAGTAGTGCTTGATTTATGTTTGTTTCTTTCTTTAATATTTAATTTATTTGATTATTATCAGTGAAGAAGTTTGGGTGATTCCATGTATCACTCTTGGAGCACCTCAGAAAAGTCACATGGTGGAAGACAAATGTTTCTCTTCCTGTGAGCCCCTGATTGTATTATCTAGTTAAGCATTTTTGCATGTGTCCCCAGGTTAGGAAGGAAATTTCATGAAGGAAAGGCTGCTTAGATGGAGTGAAAAGCTGTCTATTGTGTTTACAGAGGGAAGGAGTAGCTTCTAAATGTAGCAAGGAATTTTCATGATGTTTTTATCCCATATTTCATTTTTTAAGAGATTATTCTAGTCTCTTCTTTGTTGCTATGCCGTCTTTCAAGACTAAATCCTTTTTGTGACAACATGCAGAAAAGTATGTGCTTATGCACAGCCATCACCATTTGTAGACAAGTTGATGAAACAAGAAGATGTTGGATTTACAGTGTGTGTGTGTGTGTGTGTGTGTGCGCGCGCGCGTGTATATGTGTGTTGTAGCAGCCAATAGCCAACAACATTTACTAACCATAAACCAGTTTTGGATGAGAATTATTTAGGGCTTTTAAGTGACAGACATGTATGGTCATTACCAAATTCTCATTGAAAGTATATGATATTGGGAATCAGAATATTTGATCAGAGAACCAGTAAGTAACGTTTGTTTGGCTATGTTGAAGCCTTGTCCAGTTACTACAAATAAAAACCAGAAAGACTTGAGAACACATTTTGTAGTTCTGTTCCTCACGGAGTTAGAAGCTATGTCTAATCGAGTAATGTTTGGTCCAATGCCTGCTATGGGCGGTCAGACCCAGCCCACTGCGATAAGGAGCATCCCTAGGCTGGTGTTCCTGGATTGTATAGGGAAGCATGCTGAGCAAGCAAGTAAGCAGCACTCCTAGGCAACTTCTGCCTCAGTTCCTGCCCCCAGGTCCCCGCCCTGCTTGTATTCCTGCCTTGTTTACTTTTAGCAGTTGACTATGGTCACACATACAAGCCAAATAAATCATCCACTCCCCAAAGTTGCTTTTGGTTATGATGTCTTTACCGCAGCAATAGAAAGCAAACTAGGATAGCTGGCGAGATGACTTAGTGGGCAAGAGTGCTGCTTAACTTGCAGATCCAGAAGTGGAAGAAGAGAAGCAACTCCCAAAAGTTGTTCCTGCCTTGCCTTTCACACACACAGTGGCAAGAGCATCCCCATTCATATTCTCTCTGTCTGTCTGTCTGTCTGTCTGTCTGTCTGTCTGTCTCTCAATATAACACATTCAGTCCAATTTATGCTGACCATATATATTCCGGTGTGAGCCTGTCCTCTAGGGCGTGGTTGACTTTCAGGGGCCACATGCTTCAAGAAAACTGACTTTCCTCCCCAAGAAGCCATCAACTGTCTATAGCTTCTCAAGAAGGGGTGTTTTTCCCCTGGTAAGGAGATCTTATTGGAAGATACTGCAGAGTAAATGGGGTAGGAAAGTGAGGCAGAAAGGGTAGTCAGTTCTTCCATGGGGTTTTGTGGTCCAGGGACCTGGAAGACAGAGCAGTAGACGAAGAGCAGGTTTCTCTTAGAGTAAGTGGACACTGATTTTGGTATTTTCAGCAAATCCACCACAAACTATGGGTGGGGTGGCTGCACTATCAACATTAGAGTGTAGGCTTTCAGTGTAAGGAATTTTTAAATTAATACTTTCCTACCACACTTTTAAAAGTTTTAAAAAAGTTACTTTTCATTTGAAACCATACTTTTCAGATGGTTTTAAGCCACCATGTGGGTTCTGGGCATTGAGCCTCTGTCCTCTAGAAGAGCGCCAAGTGTTCTTATCCACTTTGCCACTGTTCCAGCCTCTTCTTGCTATACTTTAAAAGGACTGATTGGTATAATTATAGAATCATGGTATAATAGGTTTTTCATATTTAAATTTAACATAATATAATATCTCTTATGAATACAAACCAATGCACTGAAAATACTTTTTATTTCCTTAAGGCTGACAAGGAATTTGTATGGTCTCTGTGGAGGCGTCTTCAGGCAACAAACCCAGATCTCACTCAAACTGTCAGTTTGGTTGTGGAAAGGTGAGCTTTTAAATTATTATTTTTTCATGAGTGTTGGGTTTGTAGGATTTGTTTATCTTAAGTATAAAGTTTAAAACTATCAACGCCCCCAAAAGATTGATTTACTTCTAAGTGACTGTCAAGCACAATCACATGATTGTAATTACTAGATTTAGAACAAGAAATGCACTTGCTGTATAGCTGTGGATGAGCCTGTAATCCCAGCCCGTTGGGTATCTTACTCATATTCTGAAAGATGAGCAGGTAGCTGGTAAGAGAATTCCATGGCTTAGTCTCTGCTAAAGAGAGTGTAGAAGGGATGCTGTATTTCTGGGAGTCCTTCCTGTTGTCTGGCTGTGTACTTGACAGGCTGCCCTGAAAGAGAACTCCCTGAGCTGACTCGGTTCTCCTCATTACGTAACTGCAGAGAGTACTTGAAAACCTGAGATGACTTTGCCAGAGTAGAGGAAGTTGAGGAATAAGTTGAAAGTTTTCATTTATTCTTCAATATTGCCCTGTAGGGATGCTCAGTCATTTAACTGTAGATTATGGTGCCTCTCCGTGGTCATTAGAAACACCGGAGTGGTGCTGGTACCCCTCATCACCCATTTAGTATGCAGTAGTCCCCTGACAGTTAGCACAGTGATTAACACACTTGCTTTCCTATTAAATGGATTTCATTATGTTTCCTAAATGGGAAGCTAAACATATGGATATCTTTTCATCCCCTTGTTTTTTTTTTTTTTTTTTTTTTCCTGGAATCAAGCTCCTCTAACCTGTGTATCCTTTTTTTATGACTTCAGCTGTGTTCTTGTTTGGAGTCTCTAGCCCTGGGGTCATTCTAATATTGTATGTTATTTTTCATGTTAAGATCTGTAATACATGCTGGTTTATGCCTAATTTTACCATCTTTTATTATTGTAGACCCCTACAATATTGTAATTGGCTCTTCTTCATGTGGCTGTGTGTCCAGTTTATCACTCACACTTCCCTTTTGATGACCAGAGTTATGTCTTTTGTTTAAGCTCCCAGATTGCTTCTTCAGTATACTGAGATTAAATATTTCCCATTTCAATTTTTAATGTGAAGCTGGGTAAGCCTTCTTGAAAAGTCTTGGCTGTTGAATTGATATTTTTGTGATCTTACTCCTTATTCTTCTTAATATTTTTCCAACTTAAAAAGCTATCCTTAATTTTTACTTGCTTTTTGGTTGAGCAGAAGTAAATAGTGAAATATCACTAGGCTATTTTCTCATCCTTCATAATTTCCATTTATACTTTTAAAATATAACTATTTGTATTTGTAGAAAAATATATGTATATATATTATAAATAAACAAATACATATTGGAGGTAATGTACTCAAACTCAAAAGCTTTTGGTTGTTAAGATGTCTAATAATATTTTTGGAGGATAATATTTGCTTTATAGCTATGATTTTCAAAACATGGTGGATATAATTTGTATATAATTATTAAGATTTGTCTAGAGGAACAGAACTAATAAAATGAATATGTATTTTTACAGGATTGATTAGACTGGTTTATACAATGTAAGCAGGGTAATCCAACAATGTTTACACACTAGAAAGGCCGAGAACCTGGTAGCAGCTCAGTCAATGAGGCTGGATGCGTTGGCATCACAGGGTGATGCTGAAGGCCTTTGGCAAGCCAAAGAAGCTACCTTCCCGGATCACTGTGAATCTGCAGGAGCAATTGCAGTAACAGAGTAGATACACTGATCAGCAAGGATTAGAGATGCGCAGACAAAGGCAGCAGTTCCTATGGACCCCTTTATGTGTAGGAGGTACTGTGTAGTCTGGGGGAGATTTTCTCTACTGACTTAATTCGTACTGGAAATACCCTTATGGTCTTTCCCCAGAGGCTTGCCTCTTAGCTAATTCCAGATGCAGTCAGGTTGACAACTGTGATGACTAGTCTGGATTGTCAACTTGGTTGGATCTGGAACTGGGCATTCTTTGAGGTATTTTTGGATCAGATTATTTCCAGTAGGAAGACCCACCCTAAGGTGGCATCTTTTGGTGAAATCCCAGATAAAAGGACATGGAGGAAGAAGAGCTTTGCTTTTGCCTATGTAACATTCACTCTTGTTGGCACATTCATTGACCTTGTTGCTGCTCCAGCCGATTCCTTTGCTTTTTGGGTTTCAAACATGGACTGAAAATCAGAAGCTCTGTAGGAATCCTCCAGGCCTTAAGTACCATATTGGGAATGCTGAGGATACGTGAAGTGAGAAGCAACTTGTTTCTCAGCTTCTATGGTATGAAATGGATGGTGTCGGACAATTCTGCCATATTGTATAAACCAGCCTAATACATTCTCATTTAATATGAATACATTCTATCATTTCTATTTCTCTAGAGAATCCTGAATAATACAACTGTGGGGATTTGAATAAGTTTGGCCCCCATAGATTCATGTGACTGAATGCTTGACAATAGGGAGTGGTACTATTAGGAGGTGTGACCTTGTTGAAGGAAGTGTGTCACTGTGGGGGTGCACTTTGAGGTCATATATGCTCAGGCTACACCCAGTATGGCATACAGGCTCCTTTTGTTGCCTGTGGATCAGGATGTAGAACTCTCAGCTCTATCTCCAGCACCGTGTCTGCCTGGACACTGCCATGCTTCCTGCCATGGTGGATAAGTAAGCCAGCCTCAATTAAATGTTTTCCTTTATAAGAGTTGCTAGATCATGGTGTCTCTTCACAGCAATGGAAACACTAAGACAACAACTAAGACTAATATCACTCAACATATACTTGAAAAAAATTAAAAATTTTTTATTAGATATTTTCTTCATTTACATTTCAAATGCTATCCCAAAAGTCCCCATACACCCTCCCCCCACCTTGCACCCCTACCCACTCCTTCCCACTTTTTGGCCCTGGCATTCCCCTATACTGAGGCATATAAAGTTTGCAAGACCAAGGGGCCTCTTTTCCCAATAATGGCCGACTAGGCCATCTTCTGCTACATGTGCAACTAGAGACATGAGCTCTGGGGGTACTGATTAGTTCATATTGTTGTTCCATCTATAGGGTTGCAGACCCCTTGAGAGACTTGGGTATTTGAAAAAAATGCTATTCTTATTGAGAGACATACACAGTCCACCAAATCTCTAGGGTTGGATCCAAGGATCTTTTTAAAAATAGACTTTTCAGATATTTTGATGTTGTAGTTCATAGATCCTGCTATGAAATGTTTTAAATTTTCAGTTGATTTTTAAAATTGGAAACCTGTTAGTACAGTTTTTAATGTTATGACTATGTAAATATTTTCTAGAGAGTCAGGGAGCGTATTTACATTCATTTGTAAGTGCAAACTCTGTCACTTAACCTGAGTCTTTCAAAAAGGGATATGCTAAATGTTAAAGGCAAATAGAATACAGAACGTTAATCTATTATTTGACTCCAACTAATTAATTACCATTAGTTATACAAATTATGCTCTGCTTAGTAACCTTATGTAAACTTAGTTTTGCTTAGACAGTGTTCACCACTGCCCTGGAATTTATAGTTGCCATTCTTTGTGCTTTTTCTTATAAAGTATTATTACTGAGTGTGGTTGGGCTCTACGTTGGATGTTATCAGTTTCTTGGTTGCTTATTGAAATAATTGAATAAGTTCTCACACAGATTTGTAAAACAAACAAGATAATTTTATTTGTAGCTAAATGACAGTATAATTTATAGAGAGATATGCTGCCAAGGCCAGCAGAAGGCCCCACAAGGAAGAATACTCCTGGAATTCCAGTGGAATTTAGAGGAACAAAGTGAGGGAACTTTTTTTTTTTAATGACAAATTAAGTCATACATTCATTTTTCCCACCGTGTCTGTCCCTTCCCATATACCTCTCATCATGTGCACACCCAACTATTCATTGGCAGGCATAAGATGGTAAATAAGGAATTGTGTGTAAAAGTTCACTTGAACAAAACAGTTTGCCTTACATCCCCAATCCAGTTTAGGTAAAATTTTCCATCTGTTTGTACTTCATTCATTGGGAATACTCTAGAAAAGAGACTGTCTAAATTAGATTATTATTAGGTATATTGGTTGGAGTTCTGTTTGTGTTGTATTATTGTCCCGAGATGGGAGCACGGGTAGCCCAGATGCAGGGAGAAGTCTGAGGAGCTTCTGGCATTGTTAGATGCATTGCTTGGTGAGGGGTATGTGTGTGTGCACACTAAATGCAAATTTAAAGTATGCTGCCAAGGATATGAGAAGAACCAGGAGTGAGCGCCTGATTTCCACTTCTTTCAGTAACAGGTCAACAATCTAGAAGTGCTCAACGCTGACCCTGACCACTGGTAACATATTTGGCAAGCTGGCAGGAAGTGAGCAAAAACATTCTTTTCTATCATACTACTCAAAATTCTCCTTACTACTTTCTATTCTTTTTCATTCTAAACTCTAGGGTTCAGAGTCCCTGGCCTTTGCACAATATAAACTCCTCCTAATTGTATCATAATTATGAAACATCTATGGATTGTCCCACTCCCATTTCCTACCCAAAGTCTGTAGAAACTGGTATTTTCCTCAGGTGAAGACACTTCTTGGCGTGCCAAGACTGGATTATAATAATTATAGTAAGGCATGACTTCTAAGTATGCATGTAGCTCCCATGGCCCCTTTAACTTGTCTTTCAGACAATGACCCTGCCTTAGTCCGCAGCTTCTTTCACAAGAGGATAACTGGAAGGAGATCAACGGGAGGATGCCAAAAGCCACTGCTCATACCCAGGGGCACCATAGCTAGAAAGCTGACAAGGTTATGGAGGAACTCAGCCCTAAGTCTAAGGAAACAAAAGTGATATTGCACTGTCATCCGTGCTTAGATTGAAGGCATTCATTGTCTTGAGAAGGGATTCCATATTTCCCTGGGAAAATATGTCCTATTTTTCCATCTTCAGGGGAAATCCTTCTGGAAGTCCCAGGCCAAAAGTTCTCCATTTCTCTCTTCCTCCCCATTCCCCCTTTTCTCTTTATTGAAAACTATCAAGGGAAACTACCCCTGCCTGACTCTCGTGTAAGGTATTGCCTCAATCATTAATAAAAGTTTGTGGTATCATATTGTATTTTAACACTGTCTGACTCTAATAAAAATTGAGGTAAAGGGAGAGTTGGTTTTCTAAATGACCATAACTATATTTAACATTATCCTTCAGTTAAATGTTTCCTGCAAAAAACACAGAAAAATGAGCTGATGTTCCATTTGTGAAGGCATGCATAGTCCTGTGACAAGACACTTCTATTTATTAAGGAACTTGGGAAGTCCAGCAGAAGTGAACACCTCTTTGACCCTAATATTGTAGGTGATATAATCCCAAGAGATATATCTACATGTCTTTGAGTGGAAACCCCTCAGTATATCCCATAATGGTTCATCAACTCAATAGCTATGGAAGTTACCAGATTGCATCTGGGGCCTATAGCTGTAATTTTGTGATATATGCTTAAAATTAGATACATTATGAGAACAGACATGTGCAGTAGGAATTGCTACATGACCTAATAATCAACTAGGACAAAGAAGCACTTTCAATATGTCCCTTAATAACCAGACTCCATGAAAGGAAGCTTTCAACAATAGCTAGGGCCCTTGAGGACATTCCCTCCTGTGGCTCACTGTCAATCAATCTGTACTATCAGTTTTCTCTAAATAGCACACAGGGACCACACCTGAAGTCCTTGCACTTGCTGATGAGGCATCCTTAACGTCTCAGACTAAGCCAATAGAAAGCATCTGCATCTAGACACCAACCCACTCCCAGATGTTTATAGGGTCCGTCCTACCCACAAGGAATAAAGTGCAGGAGCCACCAAAGATCTTGTGAGAGTGCCTTATTCAGCTGTAACACTCCACAGAAGAGCTTTCTCTCCCTAAGCTTTCATTGCTAGACCTCAACCAGGCCCAACCAGCTGGGTGCACAAGCCTGACAGCCACCACTTTCTTCCCAGTGACTAGGACCTCAGCCCATAGCTGCCTGCTGCATCTTGCTACCTGCCACCAACTCTGGGGCAGCTGCAACCTAGGAAGAGACCCAGCCGCCCACCTTACTTTGGCTTCCCCTCAGAGAGTTTAAACTCTTTGGCCTCTCCAGCCAGGACAGAACCTCGTGGATCCCCACAGACAGCACCTGGCATGCAGACTGGCAGCTGCTGGGAATTGAACCTGGATCCTCTGAAAGAGCAGCCAGTGTTTGTAACCACTGAGACATCTCTCCAGCCTCTTGAGGAACTTTTAATACTGTCATGTTGAGAGTTCATCACTTGTTGTTTGTTGTTTTAAACTGTTCAATCTTAGATGATTTTTGATTCAGCAGTACATGACCTAAGCACTTAGACCAAAAGCTACGGACAATTGTAATGATGAGTTGTACTGGCTGAGGATGTGACTAGTGGTAGGTTGCTTAGCATGTACAGGGTCATAGATATAATACTCAGTACTGCCAACACCACACATCTGCACACGCGCGCGCACGCACACACACACACACACACACACACACACACACACACCCACACACACACACACACCAGACCCTACATACAACTTCTACAAGAAGGTTCCAATTTGTGCTACATTCTGGATATAACATACGTTCAAACTTTTGTTATTTTGCACCTCTGAAAGATAAATAAGTATTCTGGAATAGTGACTTGCATTTCTTTTTCTTTATGCATTAGGTTTGGGATCGGTGTTATGCCTTCTGCTGTGGATTTTCCCTTACATCTTCTGTACTCATTGCCTTTGGCATTTCTAATTCATGTCCTGTGGAGCCTTTCAAACCTAGTATGTTGTGTGTAGAGCTTAACTGGGGTCCTTTTGGAGTTACTTTACTACCTAACTTTCTCACTGCCACAGACAGGCCATTTTCTTCCTTCCCTCTGAATTTCACATCTTGAGGGTAATCTTTGATACTTTTTAGCCTCTTTTCTAACAGAAAATCAATTCCCAAGTTCAGTCCCTTTTCCTTTGCAGTGTCACTCAAACCTAGTAATGCTTCTTTGTCCTTGACTTCTAAACCCTTCATCTTGGCTCCGACTGTCTCAGCTGTGAACATCATACTGATTTCTTTTCCAAAATTAGTCTGGTTTGCACCTTCACTTTGAAACAAAGCAAGACTGTAAGACAATAAATGGGGGAACACTGTGAAATTCAGACTAGAAGTTGCTAGTAGAAAAAATATGAGATTAATTAATGGAGATTTGGAGGAAATGTATAGCTGTTTGCTTAAGTGCCTAGAAGACACCAAATGTTGCAAAGAGACCAACTTTGGGGGCTGGGATAAGTTTACACATGGCCATATAGTAAACAGTGTTGACAATTAATAACTGAATGTCACTTGTCAGTCATTGTTTAGTGAGAGAAAGAAAATTCTGCATTTAGACATTAATGCTGACAGAGGGAAGACATTTATAGAAATGGAAAATTTGCAATGGAGTTTGATGAACATTATGGAAAGGATATTCGTATTATTATGATTTTTTTTGATTTCCAGAGAGAGACATACACTAGTCTTAAAATTCTATTTTAAAGTTGGAATTTCATTATATCATTGAAAACCAACTTTTGATTTTCATCATCATCATCATAATATACAAACACCAAATATTATATGTGTTATGCTTTTCTTATGTGTTTTTAGGAAGTAGTATTCCTTATTGGCTGTAGGTTGTACTAGTTAGTTCTTATTGTTAACTTGACACAACTGAGAGTTATCTGGGAATAACTAACTTCATTGAAGGAATTGCCAAGATCAGACTGGCCTATGGCTGTGTCTGTGAGAGATTATCTTTACTGGTTATTGATCTGGGAGGGTCTAGTCCCTAGCCCACCAAAGGTGGCACCATACTTAGGTAGTGGGTCTGAGTTTACAAGAAAGATAGCTGAGCATGAGCCAGTCAGTATCATTTCTTCATGGTTCTGCATCAGTTCTTGATTGAATTCATATCTTGCTTTTCTTCAGGGATGAACTGTGACCTGGAAGTGAAAGAAACCCTTTTTTTTTTTCCTTAAGTTGCTTTTGTGCATGGTGTTTATCAAAGAAAGGAAACTAGAACATAGGTATTTGAAGTCTTTTTTTTTTTTATTTAAAAAGAAATGATTGCTGCAAAGCTCAATTTAGATAATGAGATTTTTGGTTAGGTCTGTAGTCTGTTTAATAAGCAATCTTCTGTGCCCTTTGACTGAACACTTGTTGCCCGTGTACCACCAAAGAGTCCTCGCCCCAGGCAGCATTGCTTCTGGCACCTATCAAAGACCATGTGGAGCTGGGGCAAGAGTTAGTGGTGACTGGAACCTCTGGTGAGGGAAGGTCCTGTGAAGGAATGTCAGCAGCCACTGCCATGGGCCTAGCTACAATGTCTTTAGTCCTTTGCTCTGATGACAGGCCTAGATATGCGCCAGGGGAATACCACACAACAGTTATCTTAGTATGCGTTTTTAAAACTTGATAGTTGGTGTATTTTAAGGTAGTTGTTGAATAGGTATCATATACAACCCAACCGTGATAGTTTAATCTTGGTTTTCAGCATGGTTGGATCTGAGGAATCAACCAAGAGAAACTCCCATGGATAGGTCTGTAAGAATATTTCCTGGAAAGATTTAACTGGGGCAAGGGAAACCCTCTTCCAGAGTTGGCAGCACCTGCCATTGACAACTTGCATATAAGTGGGCTGAGAGGATTTATGGACGGACTTGTTTCCGTGTTCACTGTTCTGTTCTACTGCTCTGTGGGTTGTGCTTATGTCAGTGACATGCTATTCTGATAACTACAGCTTTGTGGCTGAATTAACAAACAGGACATGTGACCTCTCTAGCTTTGATTTTCTTACCCAAGAATGCTGTTTTGTGTATGAACCTTTTAGGTTGCATTTTATTTTTAAATTTAAAAATTCTATTTTTTAATTGGGTATTTATTTCATTTACATTTCCAATGCTATCCCAAAAGGCCCCCACACGCTCCCCCACCCACTCCCCTACCCACCCACTCCCACTTCTTGGCCCTGGCGTTCCCCTGTACTGAGGCAGATAAAGTTTGCATGACCAATGGACCTCTCTTTCCACTGATGGCCGAATAGGCCATTTTTGATACATATGCAGCTAGAGACACAAGCTCCGGGGGGAGAGTATTGGTTAATTCATATTGTTGTTCCATCTATAGGATTGCAGATCCTTCAACTCCTTGGGTACTTTCTCTAGATCCTCCATTGGGGGCCCTGTGATCCATCCAATAGCTGACTGTGAGCATCCACTTCTGTGTTTGCCAGGCTCCGGCATAGTCTCACAAGAGACAGCCATATCTGGGTCCTTTCAGCAAAATCTTGCTAGTGAATGCAATGGTGTCAGCGTTTGGAAGCTGATTTTGGGATGGATCCCCAGATATGGTAGTCTCTAGATGGTCCATCCTTTCCTCGCAGCTCCAAACTTTGTCTCTGTAACTCCTTTCATGGGTGTTTTGTTCCCATTTCTAAAAAGGGGCAAAGTGTCCACACTTTGGTCTTCGTTCTTCTTGAGTTTCATGTGTTTAGCAAATTGTATCTTATATCTTGGGTATTCTAAATGTCTGGGCTAATACCCACTTCTCAGTGAGTACATATTGTGTGAGTTCCTTTGTGAATGTGTTACCTCACTCAGGATGATGCCCTCCAGGTCCATCCATTTGGCTAGGAATTTCATAAATTCATTCTTTTTAATAGCTGAGTAGTACTCCATTGTGTAAATGTACCACATTTTCTGTATCCATTCCTCTGTTGAGGGGCATCTGGGTTCTTTCCAGCTTCTGGCTATTATAAATAAGGCTGCTATGAACATAGTGGAGCATGTGTCCTTCTTACCGGTTGGAACATCTTCAGGATATATGCCCAGGAGAAGTATTGTGGGATCCTCTGGTAGTACTATGTCCAATTTTCTGAGGAACTGCCAGACTGATTTCCAGAGTGGTTGTACAAGCCTGCAATCCCACCAACAATGGAGGAGTGTTCCCCTTTCTCCACATCCTCGCCAGCATCTGCTGTCACCTGAATTTTTGATCTTAGCCATTCTGACTGGTGTGAGGTGGAATCTCAGGGTTGTTTTGATTTGCATTTCCCTGATGATTAAGGATGTTGAACATTTTTTCAGGTGCTTCTCTGCCATTCGGTATTCCTCAGGTGAGAATTCTTTGTTCAGTTCTGAGCCCCATTTTTTAATGGGGTTATTTGATTTTCTCAAGTCCACCTTCTTGAGTTCTTTATATATGTTGGATATTAGTCCCCTATCTGATTTAGGATAGGTAAAGATCCTTTCCCAAACTGTTGGTGGTCTTTTTGTCTTATTGACGGTGTCTTTTGCCTTGCAGAAACTTTGGAGTTTCATTAGGTCCCATTTGTCAATTCTCGATCTTACAGTACAAGCCATTGCTGTTCTGTTCAGGAATTTTTCCCCTGTGCCCATATCTTCAAGGCTTTTCCCCACTTTCTCCTCTATAAGTTTCAGTGTCTCTGGTTTTATGTGAAGTTCCTTGATCCACTTAGATTTGACCTTAGTACAAGGAGATAAGTATGGATCGATTCACATTCTTCTATACGATAACAACCAGTTGTGCCAGCACCAATTGTTGAAAATGCTGTCTTTCTTCCACTGGATGGTTTTAGCTCCCTTGTCGAAGATCAAGTGACCATAGGTGTGTGGGTTCATTTCTGGGTCTTCATTTCTATTCCATTGGTCTACTTGTCTGTCTCTATACCAGTACCATGCAGTTTTTATCACAATTGCTCTGTAGTAAAGCTTTAGGTCAGGCATGGTGAGTCCACCAGAGGTTCTTTTATCCTTGAGAAGAGTTTTTGCTATCCTAAGTTTTTTGTTATTCCAGATGAATTTGCAAATTGCTCCTTCTAATTCATTGAAGAATTGAGTTGGAATTTTGATGGGGATTGCATTGAATCTGTAGATTGCTTTTGGCAAGATAGCCATTTTTACAATGTTGATCCTGCCAATCCATGAGCATGGGAGATCTTTCCATCTTCTGAGATCTTCTTTAATTTCTTTCTTCAGAGATTTGAAGTTTTTATCATACAGATCTTTCACTTCCTTAGTTAGAGTCACGCCAAGATATTTTATATTATTTGTGACTATTGAGAAGGGTGTTGATTCCCTAATTTCTTTCTCAGCCTGTTTATTCTTTGTATAGAGATAGGCCATTGACTTGTTTGAGTTTATTTTATATCCAGCTACTTCACCGAAGCTGTTTATCAGGTTTAGGAGTTCTCTGGTAGAATTTTTAGGGTCACTTATATATACTATCATATCATCTGCAAAAAGTGATATTTTGACTTCCTCTTTTCCAATTTGTATCCCCTTGATCTCCTTTTGTTGTCGAATTGCTCTGGCTAATACTTCAAGTACTATGTTGAAAAGGTAGGGAGAAAGTGGCAGCCTTGTCTAGTCCCTGATTTTAGTGGGATTGCTTCCATCTTCTCTCCATTTACTTTGATGTTGGCTACTGGTTTGGTGTAGATTGCTTTTATCATGTTTAGGTATGGGCCTTGAATTCCTGATCTTTCCAACACTTTTATCATGAATGGGTGTTGGATCTTGTTAAATGATTTTTCTGCATCTAACGAGATGATCATGTGGTTTTTGTCTTTGAGTTTGTTTATATAATGGATTACATTGATGGATTTTCGTATATTAAACCATCCCTGCATCCCTGGAATAAAACCTACTTGGTCAGGATGGATGATTGCTTTAATGTGTTCTTGGATTCGGTTAGCGAGAATTTTATTGAGGATTTTTGCATCGATATTCATAAGAGAAATTGGTCTGAAGTTCTCTATCTTTGTTGGGTCTTTCTGTGGTTTAGTATCAGAGTAATAGTGGCTTCATAAAATGAGTTGGGTAGAGTACCTTCTACTTCTATTTTGTGAAATAGTTTGTGCAGAACTGGAATTAGATCTTCTTTGAAGGTCTGATAGAACTCTGCACTAAACCCGTCTGGTCCTGGGTTTTTTTTTTTTTTTTTTGGCTGGGAGACTATTTATAACTGCTTCTATTTCTTTAGGTGATATGGGACTGTTTAGATGGTCAACTTGATCCTGATTCAACTTTGGTACCTGGTATCTGTCCAGAAATTTGTCCATTTCGTCCAGGTTTTCCAGTTTTGTTGAGTATAGCCTTTTGTAGAAGGATCTGATGGTGTTTTGGATTTCTTCAGGATCTGTTGTTATGTCTCCCTTTTCAGTTCTGATTTTGTTAATTAGGATTTTGTCCCTGTGCCCTTTAGTGAGTCTAGCTAAGGGTTTATCTATCTTGTTGATTTTCTCAAAGAACCAACTCCTCGTTTGGTTAATTCTTTGAATAGTTCTTCTTGTTTCCACTTGGTTGATTTCACCCCTGAGTTTGATTATTTCCTGCTGTCTACTCCTCTTGGGTGAATTTGCTTCCTTTTTTTCTAGAGCTTTTAGATGTGTTGTCAAGCTGCTAGTATGTGATCTCTCCTGTTTCTTCTTGGAGGCACTCAGAGCTATGAGTTTCCCTCTTAGAAATGCTTTCATTGTATCCCATAGGTTTGGGTACGTTGTGGCTTCATTTTCATTAAACTCTAAAAAGTCTTTAATTTCTTTCTTTATTCCTTCCTTGACCAAGGTATCATTGAGAAGAGTGTTGTTCAGTTTCCACGTGAATGTTGGCTTTCCATTATTTATGTTGTTATTGAAGATCAGTCTTAGGCCATGGTGGTCTGATAGGATACATGGGACAATTTCAATATTTTTGTATCTGTTGAGGCCTGTTTTGTGACCAATTATATGGTCAATTTTGGAGAAGGTACCATGAGGTGCTGAGAAGAAGGTATATCCTTTTGTTTTAGGATAAAATGTTCTGTAGATATCTGTCAGGTCCATTTGTTTCATAACTTCTGTTAGTTTCACTGTGTCCCTGTTTAGTTTCTGTTTCCACGATCTGTCCATTGATGAAAGTGGTGTGTTGAAGTCTCCCACTATTATTGTGTGAGGTGCAACATGTGCTTTGAGCTTTACTAAAGTGTCTTTAATGAATGTGGCTGCCCTTGTATTTGGAGCATAGATATTCAGAATTGAGAGTTCCTCTTGGAGGATTTTACCTTTGATGAGTATGAAGTGTCCCTCCTTGTCTTTTTTGATAACTTTGGGTTGGAATTCGATTTTATCCAATATTAAAATGGCTACTCCAGCTTGTTTCTTCAGACTATTTGCTTGGAAAATTGTTTTCCAGCCTTTCACTCTGAGGTAGTGTCTGTCTTTTTCCCTGAGATGGGTTTCCTGTAAGCAGCAGAATGTTGGGTCCTGTTTGTGTAGCCAGTCTGTTAGTCTATGTCTTTTTATTGGGGAGTTGAGACCATTGATATTAACAGATATTAAGGAAAAGTAATTGTTGCTTCCTGTTATTTTTGTTGTTAAAGTTGGCATTCTGTTCTTGTGGGTGTCTTCTTTTAGTTTTGTTGAGGGATTATCTTTTTGTTTTTTCAAGGGCGTGGTTCCCGTCCTTGTATTGGTTTTTTTCTGTTATTATCCTTTGAAGGGCTGGATTCGTGGAGAGATAATGGGTGAATTTAGTTTTGTCGTGGAATACTTTGGTTTCTCCATCTATGGTAATTGAGAGTTTGGCTGGGTATAGTAGCCTGGGCTGGAATTTGTGTTCTCTTAGTGTCTGTATAACATCTGTCCAGGCTCTTCTGGCTTTCATAGTCTCTGGTGAAAAATCTGGTGTAATTCTGATAGGCTTGCCTTTATATGTTACTTGACCTTTTTCCCTTACTGCTTTTAGTATTCTATCTTTATTTAGTGCATTTGATGTTCTGATTATTATGTGTCGGGAGGAATTTCTTTTCTGGTCCAGTCTATTTGGAGTTCTGTAGGCTTCTTGTATGTTCATGGGCATCTCTTTCTTTAGATTTGGGAAGTTTTCTTCAATAATTTTGTTGAAGATGTTTGCTGGTCCTTTGAGTTGAAAATCTTCATTCTCATCCACTCCTATTACCCGTAGGTTTGGTCTTCTCATTGTGTCCTAGATTTCCTGGATGTTTTGAGTTAGGATCTTTTTGCATTTTCCATTTTCTTTGATTGTTGTGTCGATGTTCTCTATGGAATCTTCTGCACCTGAGATTCTCTCTTCCATCTCTTGTATTCTGTTGCTGATGCTGGCATCTATGGTTCCAGATTTCTTTCCTAGGGTTTCTATCTCCAGTGTTGCCTCACTTTGGGTTTTCTTTATTGTGTCTACTTCCCTTTTTAGGTCTAGTATGGTTTTGTTCATTTCTATCACCTGTTTGGATGTGTTTTCCTGTTTTTCTATAAGGACTTCTACCTGTTTGGTTGTGTTTTCCTGTTTTTCTTTAAGGACTTGTAACTCTTTAGCAGTGTTCTCCTGTATTTCTTTAAGTGAGTTATTAAATTCCTTCTTTATGTCCTCTACCATCATCATGAGAAATGCTTTTAAATACAGGTCTACCTTTTCAGGTGTGTTTGGATGCCCTGGACTGGGCGAAGTGGGAGTGCTGGGTTCTGATGATGGTGAGTGGTCTTGGTTCCTGTTAGTAGGATTCTTACGTTTACCTTTTACTATCTGGCAATCTCTGGAGTTAGTTGTTATAGTTGTCTTTGTTTAGAGATTGTTCCTCTGTTGATTTTGTTACCCTGTATCAGCAGACGTGGGAGACTAGCTCTCTCCTCTGAGTTTCAGTGGTCAGAGCAGTCTCTGCAGGCAAGCTCTCCTCTTTCAGGGAAGGTGCACAGTTATCTGGTGTTTGGACCTCCTCCTGGCTGAAGATGAAAGAACATTTTTTCAGGTGCTTCTCAGCCATTTGGTATTACTCAGGTGAGAATTCTTTGTTTAGCTCTGAGCCCCATTTTTAATGGGCTTATTTGATTTTCTGGAGTCTACCTTCTTGAGTTCTTTGTATATATTGGATATTAGTCCCCTATCTGATTTCGGATAGGTAAAGATCCTTTCCCAATCTGTTTGTGGCCTTTTTTGTCTTATTGATGGTGTCTTTTGCCTTGCAGAAGCTTTGCAATTTTATGAGGTCCCATTTGTCGATTCTCGATCTTATAGCACAAGCCATTGCTGTTTTATTCAGGAGGTGCGAATGCCAGATAAAAATTCTATTGCCACTCTCACAAGGTCGATATTGAAACTGTAGCTTTCTTTGGGTAGTATGTATGTTTAAAAAAAACAAGCGTTCTTCTGGTGCCATGATAATGAGGTCAGTTTCCACCTTTTGTATTCCTTCAGTTTGTTCTACAGTGTTCTCAGGTTTTCTGCTTCATCTTCATGGCTATGCTTATTGCTAAGGGTTTATAATCTTTCTTTTTTCCTTTTTTTTTATTGGATATTTTCTTTATTTACATCTCAAATGCTTTCCCCTTTCCAGGTCTCCCCTTCAGAAACCCCCTATCCCATCTGCCTCCCTCTGCCTCTATTAGGGTGCTCCCCCACCTACCCACCCACTCCTGCCTTCCTGCCCTGGCATTCCCCTACACTGGATCGAATACCCCACTGTTTATATTCTTTTTAGTATTGGTATTCAGCAGGTTGGCTTGCAGAGCAGAGCACATAGAATGTAATACATTATAAGGGAACTCTTGTAGCTATCCTACAAGAGTTCTCTTGTAGCTATCAATGGCTGTGTTCATACTGAGAACCTGGTAGCAAGTCCATGAGGATGCCTCTGCAGTGTCAATTGACACTTCAGGCTCAGGCATTCCTGAGTGTTCCTGGTGGTCAGCTCCTGAGTACTGAGCTCCTGAGGCTGAGTAAGCTGCAGTCTTTGTAGAGCATGCAGCGTAGTAGGTGTGCTGCTCACCTCACCAACTGGAAGCAGAGGCTACTTTTTCCTTGGACCTCCTTATGTCTAGGCCCTCTTGGAACCTGTCTTCCTCCAAGCCTTCCTGGAAACTCACTCATAGACTTGTCCAAGAGTCTCTCGTTCATTCTAGCTCCCATTAAGTTGACCCAGTCAAGATTATCCATTTCAGTAATAATATAAATGAGGTTGCTTACAATTCTTTCTTAGAGATTATTATGATAAACTACAGACACCTGATATATAGAGACTCTTTTTTTTCTTCGGAAGCTTTATTGATTCATTTATTCTTTTTTTTTTTTTTTAAGGAGACTGGGGTTTTCTCTAAGTAAACATATTCCATCTGCAAATAGAATATTCCACTTACTTTCATTTTATTTGAACATACTTATTTCTTTTCCTGCCTAAATGCTCTGGCTATGGATATTAGTAATCTATTAAACAGAAGTAGCAAGCTTGTATCTTTGTATTATTCTAGATCTTACAGGAAAGCGTTCTGTATTTTTTTCATTTATTTGTTAGCTATGATGTTATATGAGCTTTATAATGTAGAACAGTGGTTCCTAATTTTCCTACTGTTGTGATCTTTTAATCTACTTCCTCATGTTGTGGTGACCCACAACCATAATTTTTTTCTTTGCTACTTCTTATTCTGAATTTTGCTCCTGTTGTAAACCATAATGTAAATATCTGTGTTTTCTGACAGTCCCAGATGGCCCTGTGCCATGATTGTTCCCCCCTAGAAGGGTTCTCAATCTATAGATTGACAACTGCACACAAAGAAGAACTTTCCCCTTACATTCATTTTTTTCTTTGCAGATTTTTTTTTAATAATGAAAAAGCCATCTTGTAGAGTACTTTTTAGCATGTTGGGATGCCCCTTCATTCTTTAATATAATGTATCATATGTATCGATCTACATGTGTTGCACTATTCTTATCCTGAGGGTAGACATCATATGTATGTAACCCTTATAACATGCTATTGAACCTAAGAATTGGTTGATAGATTTTTGTATCTGTGTGTAGTATTTTTTTGGGCCTGGTTTTGTTATCAGGGCAGGTTAAATAAGTTTGAAACTATTCTTTACTTATTTTTGGAAGAATTTGAGAAAGATCAGTATCAACTATTCTTAAATTGTTGTTATGGATAAAGCTCTTTTCTTGGACTTATGGGAGTTTTGGTTGCTAATTTAATTTCTTTCTATAACTATTCATATTCCATATTTCTTCATGACTCAATTTTGGCAGGCTAAATTTAATAAGGATTTATCTAAATTTTCTAGGTTATCAAATTTGATGATAGATAACTTCACCATAGTTCCTTGTCATCTTTTGGTTGTTTGAGATATAAATTGTTTCTCCCATCATTTTTGATTTACTATATGGTTCTTTTCTGTATGTGCACTAATTTTCTGTGTGTACATTAATTAATTAGCAAGCTTCCATCCTTATCCTGTTTTGCTTTTTTTCCCTTTAGTTTTAATGTTCGAATTTGGTGTTTTAGTTTTTAACTTGATTTCTTCTTTGACTAACTTTGGTTGTTCAGGGCTGTGTCCTTTGCTTCTCTCACGTTTGTGACCTTTCTACTTTTCCTTTACTTTCAGTTCTACTCTCATTCCTCTGTGATCAGAATATATTCTTATATTTATTAAGAGTTTTTCTTTGTTCTAATAGATGTTCTACACTGTAGATATTTTGTGTGAGATGAGTATATACTAAGTCTGTTGCAGTTGGATAGCAGGTTTTGGATATTTCTTTTGGGTCATGTTATTAACCTGTTACATTTCTATGTTGTTACTATTATTGAAAGTGAAACATTGGTATCTTCTATTTTTTTCTTTTTTCTCTTTAGAAACCTGTCAATACTGTTTTATTGATGCAGTCGTAGGCCCATGAGCATTCACAATTCTATTCTAATGATGAGTTGACCCTTTATCCTTTCGTAACCACCTATGCTTGTTTGGTTGGGCTTTTTTTTCTTTTAGCAATTGGAATATATCACTCATCCTTCCGTTTTGATCAGTGGATTATAAAGTGTTAGGTAAACACACTTTATGGTTTAACTTGGGGATCTTTGTGTTTTCTGGAGTTTGGACAAAGAGGTGCATGTGGTATAACTGCAGCTCAGAGATTGGTTCTTGTGGTGGTTTGAATGAACCTGACCCCATAGGTTCATAGGGAGTGGCATTTCTTGAAAGGATTAGGACATATAGCCTTGTTGGAGTAGCTGTGGCTTTGCTAGGATGAGTGTGACCCTGTTGGAGTAGGTTTGGCCTTCTTGGAGGAAGTATGTCAATGGGCATACTTCCCTTGAGGTTTTGGAAGCACAATGCAGATGTGGAACTTTCAGCTCCCTCTCCAGCACCATGTCTGCCTCTGTGATGCCATGCTTCCCGCCATGATGATAATGGACTGAACCTCTGAACTGTAGGCCAGTCTCTATAAGATGATTTTATTTATAAGAGTTGCAGGGGTCATGGTGTGTCATCCCAGCATGTGTGTTTGGGAGTAACTGTCCTTGTTGAGATGACAATGGTTGCTGGTGATTCAGTAGCCAAAATTACATGGGTCTTTTCTGTATATGTTGCTAGAAACTACTGATGCATGCATTATAGACAAAACTTCAGTGGGTCTATAGTTTTATCTATAGTGATGAAGGTTCCTAATAGGCTGCCAGGATGTTCTACAGATAGGGTATTGGAGACCATGGTTAAATGTGCTGTATGGGTGACCATGATCATCTCCATACTTCTTTGATCTTAGGACTGGTTATATGTTCAGAAAGCCTCTCCAAGCAGTTACTCCCTCTTTTTTGTTCCTCTGGGTGGTAGTGAACTTGAACACTTATTTTTCATGTAAACTTGTGTATGCCTCAGTGTATGCATGTGCATGTACCTGTGTGCACCATCTGCATGCAGGAGCCTGCAGAGGTTTGAAGAGGGTGTCAGGTCCCTGGAACTGGAGTTATAAGCAGTTGTGAACTGCCATGTGGATGGGAAATGAACCTGGATCCTCTTCAAGAGTGCTTACCCACTGAACTACCACCTATCTCTACAGTTCCTACAATGTTCTTAATTAAACTCTTCAAAGGATTTAGTTCAGCACTTAATTATGTGTATGTAGAAAAGTAGGGTGGGAGAGTGGTGAACATGCAATTTCAGTTGCCTATGGAGACCAGGGGAGCTGGAGTTGTAGGCAGTTGTGAGCCATCTGAAGTGGGTACTGGGAATCAAACTCAGATCTCCTGAAAGATCTGCAAGCCCTGTTACCTCGTGATCAGTCTCTCCAGCTCAGACAGGATTCTTGAGCAGTTCTAGAGCTACTTTGTTTATGAATAGCATTTAAATTATTATTATTTTATCTTACAGGAACATGAGGTTTGGTATTTTCTACTTTAGCTATCCTGAAGTTTACTGGTTTTAAATTACATATTAAAAGGATAATTATAAAATGTTTGAATTCTTTAATTTTATAAATACAAATACAAATACGGAAGTGGATGCTCACAGTCATCCATTGGACAGAGCACCAGGTCCCCAATGAAAGAGCTAGAGAAAGGACTCAAGGAGCTGAAGGGGTTTGCAGCCCTATAGAAGGAACAACAATATGAACTAACCAGTATCTTCAGAACTCCCTGGGACTAAACCACCAACCAAAGAGACTCATGACTCTAGCTGCATATGTAGCAGAGGATCGCCTAGTTGGTCATCAATGGAAGGAGAGGCCCTTGGTCTTGCGAAGATTCTGTGCCCCAGTACAGGGGACTGCCAGGGCCAGGAAGTGGGAGTGAGTGAAGGGGAGGGGAGGGAAGGAATAGGGGGTTTTCAGAGGGGAAACTAGGAAAGCGATAACATTTGAAATGTAAATAAAGAAAATATCTAATAAAGAATTGAAAAAATAAAAGGATAATTATAAAATCTTTGAATTCTTAAGGTCTTTCTATGAAGCATCATTTTAATTCTCCAAATATTCTAAAATTTACTGAAGTTTCATTTTTTATTAATTTATTTGTTCATATATTATAGGCAGTTTACCCTCTCCCTCTCCCCTCCCACCTCCTTCATACCCCATCTCCTCCCTCCCCACCCACTCCTCTTCTATTTCTCTTTAGAATAGCGCAGGCCTCTCAGGGATATCAACCAAACATGACATATCCAGTTGCAATAAGATTTGGTCCCTCCCTCATATTAAGGGTGGACAAGGCAACTTGCAGGATTCTCAAAGCCGGCAAAAGCATCAGAAATAGCCCCGGCTCCCTCTGGTAGATGCTCCACAAAAACACCAAGCTGTGCAACTGTAACATATGCAGAGGGCCTAGGTTAGACCCACGAAGGCTTCCTTATTGTCAGTCAAGTTTTAGTGAGCCCCATGTGAGTTCAGGTTTGTTGCTTCTGTGGGTTTTCTCCAGCTCATATAATCCTTCCTCCCCCTCTTCAGCAGGATTCCCTGAAGTCTACCTAATGTTTGTTGTAGGTCTCTCTATCTGCTTCCATCAGTTGCTGGGTGAATCCTCTCTGATGACAGTTGTACATGGCACCAATCTATGAGTATAACACACTGTCATTAGGAATCATTTCATTCTCATTCTCTCTCTCTCATTCTCTCTCTCTCTCTCTCTCTCTCTCTCTCTCTCTCTCTCTCTCTCTCTCTCTGTCCTGTCCTGTTTGGTTCTATCCTAGCTCTCTGGGCCAACAGACCTTTGGTTTCTAGCCCTCCAAGCAATGTCAGGAATAGACTCCTGCTCATAATATGGGTCTCAAGCGGGACCAGTCATTGGTTACCCACTTCCATAGTTTCTGTGCCACCTTTACCTCAGTACATTGTGCTAGCAGGACAGATTGTAGGTCAAAGGTTTTGTGGCTAGGTTGGTGTCCTAAACCCTCCACTGGCAGTCTTGCCTGGCTATAGGAGATGACCAGTTCAGGCTCTTTATCTCCCATTACTAGGAGTCTTAGCTAGGGTCACCCTAATAGATTCCTGGAAGTTTCCATTGCACTGGATTTCTACCTTGTCCTAAGTTTGTCCTCCCTCTCCAATTTGAGTTGTGTCTACTGGTACTCTCTCCCTTCATTATTTCCCCAACTGATTCCTACTGTTCCCTACACTCCCCAGTCCACTTACAAAATTTATTCTATTTTCCCTTCCCAGGGAAAGTCCCTCCTACCAGCCCTCCTTGTTACTTATCCTCTCTAGATCTGTGAGTTGTAGCATTATTACCCATTACTTTGTAGTTAATATCCACAGATAAGTAACCCCTCCTATCCCATTTCCCCTCCCCCTGATCACCAACCCACCCACTCCCACTTTCCTGTCCTGGCATTCCCCCTCACTGGGACATTGAGCCTTCATAGGACCTAAGAGCCTCTCCTCTCATTGATGTCAGACAAGGCTGTCCTCTGCTAGATATCCAGCTGGAGTCATGGGTCCCTCTATGTGTACTCTTTGGCTGGTGGTTTAGTCCCTGGAAGCTATGGGGGATGGTATACTGGTTAGTTCATATTGTTGTTCTTCCTATGGGGCTGCAAACCCCTTTAGCTCCTTGGATCCTTTCTCTAGCTCCTCCACTGGGGACATTGTGCTCAGTCTATTGGTTGGCTGTGAAGGACGCTTTTTTTCTAGTTCCATCTAGTTGCCTGCAAATTTCATGATGCCATTGCTTTTAACAACTGTATATGTGCCACGTTTTCTGCATCCATTATTCAGTTGAAGGACATGTAGGTTGTTTACAGTCCCTGTCTATTACAGAAAAAGCTATTGTAAACATAATTGAGCAAGTTTCTTTGTGGTATGAAGGAGTGTCTCTTGAGTATATACCCAGGAGTGGTATAGCTGGGTGTAGAGGTAGACAGTGCCCCATCTTCTAAGAAACAACTGTATTGATTTTTAAAGTAGCTGTGTAAGTTTGTAAATTTGCACTCCCATCAGTGATGGAGGAGTGCTCTCCTTGCTCCAAGTCCTCCCCAGCATGAGCTGAAACTTGTGTTTTCATCTTAGCCATTCCGACAAGTGTAAGATGAAACTTCAGAGTAGTTTTGATTTGCATTTTTCTCATGGCTAAGAACATTTCTTTAAATGCTTCTCAGCTATTTGTGATTCCTCTGTTGAGAATTCTCTGTTAAGATCTGTATCCCATTTTAAAAATTGGATTATTTGGCTTATTGATGCATACTTTCTTGAGTTCTTTATATATTTTAGGTAGTAGCCATCTGTCAGATACAGAGTTTGGTGAGGATCTTTTCCCATTCTGTGGGCTGCTGTTTTGTCCTATTGATAGTGTCCTTTGCCTTACAGAAGGTTTTCAGTTTCATGAAATCTCATTCATTAATTATTGATCTTAGTGCTTGAGCTATTTTTGTTCAGTTTAGGAAGTTGTCTCATGTGCCAATTTGTTTAAGGCTATTTTCAACTTTCTCTTTTACCAGGTTCAGTGTGTCTGGTTTTATGTTTAGATTTCTGACCCACTTGGTCTTGAGGTTTTTTTATTTTTTTTAAGAGAGAAAGATATGGATCTATTTGAATTCTTTTACATGTTAACATGTAGTCAGACCAGCACAATTTGTTGAAGATGTATAATTTTGGCTTCTTTATCAAAAACCAGGTGGCCATAGATACTTAGATTTACATCTGGCTATTTAATTCAATTCCATTGATCAAGCTGCCTGTTTTTATGCCAATACCATCTGGTTTTTATTACAACAACCCTTTACTAGAGCTTGAAATCAGGCTGGATGATACCTCCAGAAGTTCTTTTATTGTACTTGATTGTTTAAGCTATCCTGTTTTTTTTCCCCCATATGAAATTGAGTATTGTTCTTTCAAGATCTGTAAAGAATTGTATTGGAATTTTGATGTGAATTGCATTGTTTCAGTAGATTACTTTTGGTAAGATGGGCATTTTTACTATGTTAATTTTACCAATCTATAATCATGGGAGGTCTTTCTATCTTCTGATATCTTCTTCAGTTTCTTCGGAGACTGGAAGATCTTGTCATTCAGATCTCTCACTTGCTTGGGTTGTGTTATACCAAGATATTTTATGTAATTTGTGGCTATTGTGAAGGATGTTGTTTCCCTGATTTCATTCTCAGCTCATTTGTCCTTTATATAAAGGAGGCTTCTGATTTTTATTTTTATTTTTTATTTTTTTGAGTTACTCTTGTATCTGGCCACTTTGCTGAAGGTGTTTATCATTTGTAGGAGTACCCTGGTACGCATATGCACATTATTTTATCGCCTGCAATAGTGATACATTGACTTCTTCTTTTCCAATTTGAGTCCCCTTTCTCTTTAGTTGTCCTATTGCTCTAGTTTGAACTTCAGTACTATATTGACTAGACATAGGGAGTGGACAGCCTTGTTTTGTCCCTGATTTCAGTAGGATTACTTTAAGTTTCTCTTCATCCAATTTGATGTTGGCTATTGGGTTGCTGTAAATTGCTTTTATTATGTTTAATTACATATCTTGTATTCTTGATCTCGCCAAGATTTTTATCATGAAGTGGAGTTGGAGTTTGTCAAAGGCCTTTTCAGCATTTAATGAGATGATAATGAGTTTTTTATTTCAGTTTGTTTATATGGTGGTTTACATATATAAGTTTACTTATGTCAAGCCATATATACATCTCTGGAATGAAGCCTATTTTATCATGGTGGATGATCTGTTTTTTTAATGGAAGAATATTTTAAAATGGAAAATATAGCAACAGTTACAGTATTTGGTTAAAAGACCCAAACACTTGGTTTCATTGCATTTATTATAAGCCTAATCAAAGTGTTTATATATTCACCTATCAACTATTTAATCATATACGTCTTTATATCAAGGCCTCCAGTGTGATTCATATTGTATTCATTTCTGCTGATACTTATCTCTGGTATCTTATTGCATGAGGGAATAACCCTTGGAAATTTGAGAGTAATACTTCTCAAAGTTTGTGGAAACAAATGGTTAAACTTGATTGAAGGACTCCTGTGAAGAGAAGGAAGGTTTATGTTTTTAGAAGCATTGAAAACTAACTGTATTTATCTCAAAGAGGTTACTGCCCCAAAGCACTAAGCACCTGTCTCCATTTAGTGGAAAGCAGCAATGCTGGGCACTGCCTAAATATCATTAGTAAGAGACTTTTTAGCTGTAGTGATGCATTGTAATATGCAACATTTGTAGGTTTAGTTTCAGCACTAATTATCTCAATGGTCTTTTAGTTCTTCTGACCTTAAAGATGAATAGGAAATGAGTATAAATTTCCTTAATTAATCATCAGGGTGGTGAAGATGGATTTGTCCTTCAAACCAGAGACTTTTGAAATATATATGCACATACATATTTAATTTTAAAAATAGCCTGTGTCATTTGTCACTCTGATCTTATTTACTTTAAGGAAATAACTTATATAAGCCTTGTTTTGTGCCCTAATCTTAAAATATGGCTGTATAGGTAATACTCTTGAGCTCAGAAAGGTTCATTGGTTGCTGAACTTAAGCTCTGAAAATATTTTTATTTTTTGTTAGCCTACTTTTTTTGTAAATGACACTTATAACAATTGATTTTTTATTTTTAAACTTTAATTAAATATACTTACATCACTTTCCATTTGTCTTTCCCCCTTCCAACCCCTCTTTGTACCCACTCCATCTCAAACTGATGTTCTCTTTTCTTTTGATCATATACATATATTCTATTCATATAAAACTATATGAACATCTATAGCTATATCTGTATATTGCTCTATCTCTCTCTCTCCCCCCCCCTCTCTCTCTCCCTCTCTCTTTCTCTCTCTCTCTCTCCATCCTCATGAGTCAATTTGATGTTGTGTACATATGATTTCGTGGCTGATCACTTTATATTGGGTAATCAGTTAGGGAGTTTCTCCCTGGAACAGTCTAGTTCTCCACCTCTCAGTGTTCCAAAGTTTCCTATACTTCTTAGACTACCTATGAGATTTCCCATTCTAGGTTAACATGCCTATTGCTTTAGTCTTCCTTCAATCTTGTTTAGACAACCATATTATTGAGGTGTCATGCATATAGCTTCTCTAGTATTTCTAGCAGATACCATCTCACAGCAGACTTGTTCCACTGGCTCTTAGAGTATTTACACCCCCTCTTCTGCCATGTTCCCTGAGCCTCAGGCACAGGAGTTGTGTTGTAGATGTGTCCGTTGAGGCTGGACACCCTATGATCAGTTGATCTCTGCTTTCTGGTCCTTTGCCGTTTTCTCTAATGATCTTTGTCGGTTGTAAAGAGAAGCTTCTCTAATGAGGGATAAGAAGTATATCTGTCTGTCTGTGGGTGTAAGAATAAGATTTACAAAGGCATTATACTGGTCTAGCAAAGTGGCAGCATTGTGTTCTTGAAGATTCATGGCATCACTAGGCCGGAGATAGCTGGCTATTTTTCTAGAACCAACAGTGATTTTCCTTCAGTTGAGTGGGTCTTAAGTCCAATTGGCGACTGCTGCTCACTGCCCAGGTATGTGTTTCCTCATCGCACCCTTAAGGAAACCTTGGCATACTGTTGTGTTTTTAAACGAAATCTTAATCCTTTGATTTTTGACAATCAATAAAGACTTGGTATACATTTGGTGGGGTGAAAGCCTGCTAGCTCAGAGAGGCAGAGAAAGCATCCAGCTGACCTCCCTCCACACAGTCTCAAAAAACCCTCAGCCTTTATGTCTCTCCCTTTTCCTTACTGGGTGATGCACCTCAGTGTCAATGAGGATGCTTATCAGCACCCTGCCCCCCCCCCCTTAGTTATTCTAGGCTTGGGTGGGGACTTCCAGTCCTGATAGCCTCAGTCTGACATTTCCATTACAGCCTTAGGTTCCTGTTTTTGTTTTAGGGGGCATTCATTCTTCCAATGGCCCATTTCCTCACAGTAGGCACATTAAATTTTTTTTTAAGCCTTGGGCGAGCCTGAGATTGGCCAAATTGGTTTGTTGTACTCTCATGTTTTAAGGGCTTTCGAGGACCTATACAACTTGTATAACCTCCCTGAGGCTTCTAGGCTGGGACCACAATTTTTGCCAGCTTCTTAGTTTGTTTATCTTCTTTATTATTAAAAGTCTTTTGGGCAATCTCCATTAATTCAGACAAATATTTACCTTTGAAGCCATTGGTTTTCTGAATCTTCTTTAGAATGTCAGAGGCTGATAGACTGACTGATGACAGTCACAGTGATGTCTTGCTGGTTCTTTGGTGCCTCAGAGTCAGTTAAGTATAGGTAGGCCAGGCATCCAGGAGCCTTTCTAAGAAGGCAGCCAGGGAGCCCATAGGATCCTATGGGCTATAATATCTGACTTATCTTTGACAAATTTATGGGGTGCTTAGCAGCTTTCTAGAGAACCCCATATGAATCTGGTGTCCCCTGACTCAAAGAGCAATGTAGAATACAGTTTCTCTTATCTGAGTCCCAAGAGGTTTAGACCAAACCCAGAAACCCAGAACTGCACAGGTACAGGACAATTACCTCTTCATGGAGGGATTGGCTGGCTTTTCTAGAGTCAACAATATCTGGGGGGTATTCTCAAGGGCAGGGAGCTACCCAGACAAAAACCTAAAATGTTGGGGTCCAGGAACAGCCATGTATTGACTATTCAGGTACCTACCTCAGATATGATGAAAGTTTTTTTACTCTTAATTTAGGCTGCTTGATCAGGACCACAGAGAGGACTCAAGAGCAAAATGGGTGCTCCTTTGTTCTTAGGGCAGGCTTTTAATAGGAAAAACCAGGCTCAAAAGTTGAGCAAGCAAGGAGGGAAGCAGTATTCCATTTTGGCTAACTAGACAAAGTACTATCAGCTGACCTTTAAGCGGATTGGTCCTAAGTGAGGTAAGGGGGTGGAGGAGGGGTATTTCCAGAGTGTTGAGATAACGAAGCCTGAGTAATACAACCACAGCATTTTGACCTGTTAGGATTTTTCAGTGTCAGCTAGAATGGGTACTTCTGGGAAGGGATGAACTTGATCTCAGCTTATGAGCAAAATAGAGGCTACCTACAAAATGGCTGCAGTTGTTAAAAGGAGGAGACCACATCAGATGTATGTGTGTACATGTGTGTAAATAATCCTAGGTGACTGTGCTGTTTAATGTCAGCTTTCTACCCAAGCTAAAATAATCCAAGAGGGAAGAATCTCAGTTAAGAAAATGCTTCCATAAAATGGAACTTTAAGCAACCTGTAGGACATTTCTTAATTAGTGAATGATGGAGAGGTTCTAGCCCATTATGGATGGTGCTGTTCCTGGGCTGGTGGTTCTGGGTTCTATAAGAAAGTAGTCTGGGAGGACGACTTCCACGCGGTTCCCGGCTGCTTTTGCTTGGCACAGGGACTCCTCCGAGAAGATGCCGAAGGCCAAGTCCGCAGCGAGTAGCCGCCGGCGGGATCGTCAAGAGTAGCGCAGGGAGCTGAAGCGAGCTGGAGGACTCATGTTCAACACAGGGATCGGACAACACATTTTGAAAAATCCTCTAATTGTTAACAGCATCATCGATAAGGCTGCTTTAAGACCTACCGATGTGGTGCTGGAAGTTGGGCCTGGGACTGGCAATATGACTGTCAAGCTGTTAGAAAAGGCCAAAAAGGTAGTTGCCTGTGAACTTGATCCAAGGCTAGTAGCTGAACTTCACAAAAGAGTTCAGGGTACGCCTCTGGCCAGCAAACTCCAGGTCCTGGTGGGAGATGTACTGAAATCAGATTTGCCATTCTTTGATGCTTGTGTGGCAAACTTGCCTTATCAGATCTCCTCTCCCTTTGTCTTCAAGTTGCTGCTCCACCGGCCATTTTTCAGATGTGCTATACTCATGTTTCAGAGAGAGTTTGCTCTTCGATTGGTTGCCAAGCCTGGAGATAAATTATACTGTAGACTCTCCATCAACACACAGCTTTTAGCACACGTGGACCATCTAATGAAGGTGGGGAAGAATAACTTCAGACTGCCCCCCAAGGTGGAGTCCAGCGTGGTCAGGATAGAACCTAAGAATCCGCCACCACCAATCAATTTTCAGGAATGGGACGACTTAGTAAGGATCACTTTTGTTCGGAAAAACAAGACACTGTCCGCTGCATTCAAATCAAGTGCAGTACAACAACTGTTGGAAAAAAATTACAGAATTCACTGTTCAGTACAGAATACTGTAATATCAGAAGATTTCAGTATAGCAGATAAAATACAGCATATCCTAACCAGCACAGGTTTCAGTGACAAACGGGCCCGTTCCATGGACATAGATGACTTTATCAGGTTGCTACATGGATTCAATGCAGAAGGCATCCACTTCTCCTAGCCATTTGAAAACTATTTTTTCAAGACCAAGAAAAAATGAAATTATACAATCCTACTATTTGAGAATACAACCAATTTTGTTCTACAGGACATCATTTAAATTATTTAATAATACTTTTTTACCATTTATTATCCTGTATGTGAAAGGTGGTTGGGTGTATATATATATATATATATATATATATATATATATATATATATATGTGTATGTATGTGTATTATTTATATTATATATAAATAATACCCTGCCCTTTGTAGTAGACCTAGTGTTTTATATATAAATATAAAAATAATGGTCTTTAAGTTTGAAAGCCACAGACACACACAACATACACTTAAGCTTTCTAACAATTTATTGTATGAAGACGTTACTTTTATTCACTATTTTAGACTGTGAGGTTCACGTAGGCCTACAGCTCACTCAACTAGTCAGAAAGCCCCCAATGTGACTTTTCTTCACACACCTTCACCCTACGTGTTATTATTTGCCTCTTGCAACACAAACAACATCATAATTCTGGGAGCTGAGTCTGCTGCAATGACAGTACAGGCAAGTTCTGCATAAGACTACCTGTAAAATGCAGAAGCTTAGAAAGTAAAAACTCATGTTAAATCACATATTTCCTTAAGGGAGACAAGATCTACAATTTTCAGATTTAGAAAAACTCTGGAGGGTTTTGTCAATCAAATAGGTGGTCTCATTAATTTATGATTCATTTCCTTTCTTGAATGAGAGGGTCTTTTGGAGGTTGACTTTAATCTCAGACTCTTGCCTCAGCCTCCTAAATAAATTCTGGGGTTGTACTTGTGCAAAGTAAGTTTTCCAGTTTTAGTTTTCAGCTTTTTAAAAGAACAGACTAAAACTACAGGTTCCTGGTTATTCCTGACTTCTAGATAATTAAAATTCTATTACCTGGTTAAAAAAAAAAAAAAAAAAAAAAAAAAAAAAGAAAGTAGTCTGGCCAGGAAGTGGTGGCACACACCTTTAATCCCAGCACTTGGGAGGCAGAGGCAGGCGGATTTCTGAGTTCGAGGCCAGCCTGGTCTACAAAGTGAGTTCCAGGACAGCCAGGGCTACACAGAGAAACCTTGTCTCGGAAAACAAAAAACCAAAACCAAACCAAAACAAACAAAAGAAAAAAAGGAAGTAGTCTGAGAGCAAGCCTTTGGAAGCAAGCTGGTAGGCCACACCTCTCCATGGCCTCTGTATCATTTCTTGCCTCTGGGTTCCTGCCTTGTTTGAGTTCCTGTCCTGACTTCCTTAACTGATGAACAGCAATACGGGAGTATAAGCCAAATAAATCCTTTCCTCCTCAATTTGTCATTTGGATCTGGTGTTTCATCACAGCAACAGCAACCCTATCTAAGACAGTGACTACAATGCAATATGATTCTTTGAGGCTTTATCAAACATCCTGAATATTATTTGTCATTTCTTCTTCCCTTGTCTTCTGTATTGACCTCCCTCAACCTCCCCAACTAAAGCCCCTCCCCCATTTCTTATTTCCCTCTTTATATTACTTGTGCTCTGCTATGGTATTCCCTTCTCTAGTTTCTTCTTATGTGGTCCCTTTTTATGTTTATAGTTTCTGAAGTTATTTTAGCTATATCTGAAGATTCTCACTTATTTATGTAGTGGTATGTTTGTATGTACTTGAATGTATGTATGTATGTATGTATGTATGCATGCATGCATGCATACCATGTGTGTGCAGTACCCCTGGGGGCCTGAAGAGGGCATCAGATACCCTGAACCTGTGTTTATACATGAATGTAAGGCATCGTGTTGGCACCAGAAGCCAAATCCATGTCCCCTGCTGTGCTGCAAGTGCTGTTAACTGCTGGGCAATCTCTCTATCCCCAAGTGTTTTATATGTCTCTGTGTATGGGTGCATATGCACATGAGTGTGAGTGGTCACACAAAATCCAAGAAAAAGGCATCAGATATCTTGGATGGTGGTTGTGAGCTGCCTCCCATGGGTGCCAGGAACCAAACTTGGGTTCTCTGCAAGAACTTGAGGTTAACTGGGTTAACTGTCAAGCAGTTGTTTTTAATTAGATATTTTCTTTATTTACACTTCAAATTTTATTCTCTGTCTTCATTTCCCCTCTGAAAACCCCCCTATCCCATTCCCCTACCCCCTGCTCACTAACCCACCCAGAGGGTTAAAGTTCCATTTTATGGAAGCATTTTCTTAACCACCATAGAGGGCTAATATCCAATATATACAAAGAACTCAAGAAGTTAGATTCCAGAGAACCAAATAACCCTATTAAAAAATGGGGAACAGAGTTAAACAGAGAATTCTCAACGGAGGAATACTGAATGGCTGAAAAGCACCTGAAGAAATGTTCCAACATCCTTAGTCACCAGGGAAATGCAAATCAAAACAACCCTGAGATTCTACCTTACACCATTCAGAATGGCTAAGATCAAAAACTCAAGTGACAACAGATGCTGGCGAGGATGTGGAGAAAGAGGAACACTCCTCCGTTGCTGGTGGGACTGCAAGCTATCAAGGTTTTTTTCTAATCCTAAAAATGTCTTTTAAAACAATCAAAACAGATAGGGTGTGGTAATATAGCTAGGTTGATAAGAGAGTTTGCTGTCCAAACAAGAGTTCCTGACCAGTGCCCATCTAAGAGCCTGGCATGGCTCATTTGTACCCAGTTTGTGGGTTCATAGACAAGTAGATGCCAGGAGTTTGCTGGCCAGCCAGCCTAACAGGAGGGACACAGGGTGAGCTTCTAGTTCCCAGAGAGACTGTTTCTCAAATTGGAAAAAAAAAAAAAAGGTAGATGGTGGGGGAAGATACCAGATGGACAGCCTGGTTTCTACTCTGTGTGTGGGCATGAACATATATGCTTCCTGTGCACATATGCAAAGTATACAGTGTTTTTTTCATGCCCCACCCACAAAAGTAAAACAAAACAAAACAAAACAGACAAAAATATATTCTTGAGGGGAAATAGTAAAAGGCTAAGAGCGTTTTAGGAAGGTCAGCGCTTTTAAAGATGTAGTATAATACAGAGATGGCTTCCAGTGATAACATTTGTGAAACTGCAGTAGAAACTGAAGCCGGGTGTCTTGGTAAGTTTTATGTCAACTTAAACTAAAACTAAAAACTAAAGTCATTTAAGAACCTGGGAAGTTTCCTTCATAAGATTGGGCTATAGGCAAGCCTATAGGGCATTTTCTATTGATTGATGTGGGGAGGGCCCAGCCCACTGTGCATGTGGCTACATGTTCTATAAGAATGCAGGCTAAGCAAACCAGAGTAGAGCAAGACAGTAAGCAGCACTCTTTCATGACCTCTACATCAGCCCCTCTCTCCAGGTTCTTGCCCTGTTTGAGTGTCTGCCCTAACTGCCTTTGATGAACAGTGTTATGGAAGTGTAAGCCAAATAAACCCTTTCCTACCTAAATTGCTTTTGGTCATGGTGTTTCATCACAGCAATGAGTTTACATGTGATCAAATATCCTGCAAAATACACACACACTCTCTCACACACACAAGTATGTGTATGTATGTACATTTGTGTGTGTGCATGTATCTATTTCCAAATATACAAATAAAACCTGCTTGAACTACGCAATGCCACTTGCATGAACATGTTTTAGAGCTGACCATGTGTTACTAGATGTGAAAATTGGTCTGTATTTCCTTGGGTTAGGCCACCTCTCCTGCTCTCAGCAAGTCTTAGTAGCCTGAAGTCCCTTGTCCAGGGCTGAGGTCCAGGATTTTTTCTCGTTTCACATCAGCATGTCCACATTGTTGACCCTGTTTATGTCACATCCTGACTGCCAACATGTGTGTGTCTGTGACCCTTCATGGCTGTAGTACCTGACGTTTGTAGGAGACACAGCTCTTCTCTGGCTTTCAATGAATCACCCCCTCTTTCTCAGTTGTCCTCCAGCCCTAGGTGCAGGGGCAGTGTTCAGCTGTGAAGAAAAATAGAATTAAATCTACAGGTAAAGTGGTAACTGTGGAGGCCAGGAAACTAAGAAGGAGCCACTGTGGGAGCAGGGGTTAGGGAGGGAGCAGTAGAACCAGGGATCGCATGGTACAAGAGATCTAAAGGAGGATGGGGAGGGTGCTCTAATCATGGACGGAGGAGGGAGAAATACAGGAGGAAGGAAGGTAAAATAACTGTAGAGAAATCTAAAAAAGCCATAGGAGTCATACTAAAATCTGTCTACTCTAAACTTACCTTAATATGTGCAACATGGTGATAAACATTCCACTTTTATAACACTGAAGTTAGTGTGAACTCACATTCGAGGGCCAACCTTAATGCCCCTGCCCATTCTCTGTAGAAAGGAAGGCTTTGTTTACACCTCAAGGAATCACAGGTTTTCCCTGGGACCTAGTCTAGTTCTCATTAGCTGTGGGATTTTATGAATATTCTTTATCAAAGTGAAGAAATTATACTTTGGCTTCTAGGAACTTTTGTTGTGAAAATTTTTGAATTGTATCAAGCTTATTCTTTAAATTGAAAAACCATGGGAGATTTTTCTTTAGATTGATGATGTAGAATTCATTTATTTTAATTTTTAATATTGAAACAGCTTTTCATAATTGCATTTTAATTTTCCACGATATATAAATTACATATTGCTGAGTACTATTTTATAATCTTTTGTTAAAGATTTTTATGAATATGCAATTATGAGGCATATTATTTTGTGGGTTTGTCCTTGGTTTCTGATTCAGAGCTAAGTGTAGCTACACAAAATGAATTAGAAAGTGCTTCCTTCTCTTGTTTCCTGGAATACATTGTGTAAAAATTAATGTTAGGTTTTCTTTAATTAGAGTTTTCCAGTGAGAGAATCTCATCATGGGGAGGTACTTAGAGGTTACTTTATATGGGAGATATTTTGATTCAGTTATCAAACTGCTTAGGAAACTGAGAATAAAATTTCTTAATGACCCAGGTTTCCATTGCATTTATTTTGAGAGGGGGTCTGGACTAGTGATTGAGCCAAAACCCATGCATGTTTGGCAAAGGTTGCCTTACACCTTCAGCCCTGGCCCATAGCTACTCTTATTTCTTCCTTCCTGGTGTGCTGCAACTTCTCCTCTTACTGCTTCTTTCCTTTTTGAAAACTGACTTTATCCATTCCTTGGTGGCTGATCACTTAAGAACAAATTTTCACCAACTTCCTTTGTGTCCTTTCATTTCTCAAAGATATTTTCATTAGGTGTAGAATTTGGGTACATTTTTTTTTTTTTTTTTTTTTTTTAGAGTTCTCCTTGGTATTTAGACTTTACAAGTTTTTCTGTCATAGGTCTTGGTGGAGGTTTCTTTGATGTATCCTTTTGGAGAGTTGTTGAATATTTTGAATTACATGTTTTACTCAAAGTTATAATTTACTTGGTGTTTCTTTGTGTGCCTGTTGTCTCTGCCTTCCTTGATCTCTCCGTCTGTTTTTGTGCAGTATCACATAGTTGTTTCTTATGGCTTTGTACTTTAATGTGAAATTAGGAATGGCAGTACCTGTAACATTATCCTTTTTGCTCAGTTTGGCTTTTGCTATTTGTAAAGTTTTAGAATTTTTTTTTTTATTTTTATTTGTTATGGTGGGAATTGAAAGAACATGGATCTTTGTCAATGCTGGACAGTGTAAAAGCCCTGACTTCCTTCTGCCTCCCTCTGACTATCATTTCGGTTCAGGGTTGGAGGAGCTGAACTGTAGACTACTTAATTTGAAAGCTTTGCTCCCCTCCTGGCAATAACGAGGGAAAGGGATCACATTAAAACCACGTGAGAATTGGAGCCGGAGATCCCCTTAGTTCTTGCTCGTTTGGGCAGTGACAAGACCACATTTTCTTCCCCTGTAGTATCTGATTAGAACTCTTAAATGTCATTTTTAAAAAAAGATTTATTTATGTATGTGAGTACGCTGTAGCTGTACAGATGGTTGTGAGCCTTCGTGTGACTGTTGGGAATTGAATTTCTAGGAGCTCTGATTGCTCTTGCCCACACTGTTCACTCTGGTCAACTCTGCACACTCAGTCCTTGCTTGCTCTGGCCCAAAGGTTTATTTATTATTATACATAGGTGCACTGTAGCTGACTTCAGATACACCAGAAGTGGGCGCCAGATTTCATTAGGGTGATTGTGAGCCACCATGTGGTTGCTGGGATTTGAACTCAGGACCTTCGGACGAGCAGTCAATGCTCTTACCCACTGAGCCATCCCGCCAGCCCCTGATTAGAGTTCTTAGTGTCCAGAGATTTTCTGTCTTCCCGGGCAGTCTTTCTCCCTCTCCTTTGGTTAAGCAGAACTCATTGTCTTAGTGCCTTCTATACTAACTGGGTGTTTGAAGTTATTGACTTCTCTTCACTGTGATATATGTGGCAAAAAGAAAGTCCACAGAGTTCACTGTTCTGTTTGTGTCCCAAAGCCCCCTCCCTGCCTGCTCTGCCTTCCCTTCTCCTCTCTTACATATGTTTTTATGTGTAGTATCTACAGATTTTAATTTTGGTTTTCGGTATTTTATTCTCATGTAACTGAAAGGTTCTGTTTCACAAAAATGCATTTGACTACTATATTTGGGAATTAATTAAGTGGATAATTTGATGTTATAGGATATTTTTTTTGGGTGCAGCAAACTTTATTGATGGTATTCAAGAGAGTAGGGAGGGCTCCCTAGGCCCCTCCTGTTATAGGGGCCTGGGGTGGAAACTGTGAGGGAGATGCTCAGTGTTGGGGACCAGTGGATGCAGGGATGATCTTCTGGGCAGCCCCACGGCCATCACACCACAGCTTTCCAGAGGGACCATCCACAGTCTTCTGAATGGCAGTGATGGCATGGACCGTGGTCATGAGCCCTTCCACGATGCCAAAGTTGTCATGGATGACCTTGGCCAGGGGAGCTAAGCAGTTGGTGGTGCAGGATGCATTGCTGACAATCTTGAGTGAGTTGTCATATTTCTCGTGGTTCACACCCATCACAAACATGGGGGCATCGGCAGAAGGGGCGGAGATGATGACCCTTTTGGCTCCACCCTTCAAGTGGGTCCCAGCCTTCTCCATGGTGGTGAAGACACCAGTAGACTCTACCACATACTCAGCACTGGCCTCACCCCATTTGATGTTAGTGGGGTCTCGCTCCTGGAAGATGGTGATGGGCTTCCCATTGATGACAAGCTTCCCATTCTCGGCCTTGACTGTGCCATTGAATTTGCCATGGGTGGAGTCATACTGGAACATGGACACCATGTAGTTGAGGTCAATGAAGGGGTCGTTGATGGCAACAACCTCTACTTTGCCATGTGGAGAGCAGGTGGCAGCCCTGGTGACCAGGAGCCCAATATGGCCAAATCCGTTCACACCGACCTTCACCATTTTGTCTACAAAACGAGGCTGGCACTGCACAAGAAGATGCAGCTGTCTCTGGAACAGGGAGGAGCAGAGAGCCTGTTATAGGATTTTAAAAGTTCAGTAGATATACTACTGGTCTTTTTTTTCCCCCCTTAGTTTAATATTTCCACTTGACTGTTTATAACTTTATTCTTTTTGAGTTCTGAGCTAAAACAGCTTCCCAGATGCACCCTGAGCAGGAGATAATACTCAGTTCCATACCTGCTTTATAGGTTTATTAAGCTGTATATAATCAATTATGCTAATTATAATTGGGTCATCTCAACTTGCACAGGCTCTAACTTTTATAAAATTGATTTAGTTGTTCACAAAACCAAGAAATAAGTCAATGGTTGGTATTGAAGTGTCTGTCGTTTTCAGATTATCTTAATTTCATCTGTCTGTGGATAGTGATATCTCAGAATCTGTATTTACTATTGATTTTAACATTTAACTGTGGCTCTTTATGCCTTTTATTCAGAATTATCATTTACTTATTTCATGAGGAAAGATAAAATAGTTATGCATAAACAAATGAAAATATTTTAATATAAATCCAACACCATGCTCTGCTCATAATTAGATATATGTACTCTGTTATCTGGAATATCATAGAGTAGTTCTCATTTTAAAGACAAATTTATCACTTTGTAATTGTATTTAATAACATGACACTGGAAGAAAAGAGTGACACCAAAAATTCATTGGCTAAGAGTTTTATATATTTCATGTAACCGCAGTGAGCTCACAAAGATGTCACACAGCTAGCTAAGGAACTCTTTCAAACACGTCCCCAGTAAAAACTACACATCTTGGGGACCCATGCCAATGCTTCTCAATCTGTGGAATTTGAGAATCGACGATCCTTTCACAGGGGTCACCTAACAATCTAAGACCATTGGAAAACACAGATATTTACACTACAGTTTGTAACAGTAGCGTAATTACATTTATGAGGTAGCAATGAAATGATTTTATGGTTGGGGTCACCACAATATGAGGAACTGTGTTAAAGGGTCACAGTGTCAGGAAGGTTGAGAGCCACTGCTCTGCTCTGCACAGTTAGAAGAGCCGTTCAGAAGCAATGGAACTCCACTTTGCACCGTTTACACTTCCAGTGTCAGTTACATTCTCCAGACTTACCCCCCAAAACACAGAAAACCTGACAGGTCTGAAGCTAAAAAGTGATGGGTTTTAATGTCCTCTTTCCTGATGCACATGTCCTCTTGCCTGCATTCCAGCCTCCTTCATCTCCTAATGCTCTCTGTAAAACTATAAAGGAAGGCATACAAACGTATAGCCTGACTATCAAGCCGCCTAGATCACTGCTATGATCCTAACCATGATCTGAAGCCGTTAGGCAACACTGCTTGAGAATGCCTATTGCTTTCAGTGCCTTTGGCTATTTTTATGTTAACATCAAAAATAAATGTTTCAAAGGAAAATGAACTGGATATAATTATATATAAACAATGCTGAGATCAATAGTATTTAAAATAGTTGGGAAGTAAACTAAACATGAAATATACTTCTGCATCCACTTATTTGAAAATACCTGGAGGCTGCTTTTCATCCCAAAGGCATTTCTAATTTGCATAGCAAAGATAATAATATTTCTGCTTTCCTTTAATATTCAGATACAGCTATATTCAGATAAAAAGGTTACCTTACATGTGAAAACTTGTATCTAATTTTGTGGCTCAGTGCCAGTCATATATAAAATAGGAAACTTTTTTTTTATAGGGATGGTAAACTGAACTTTTGAGCTTCAACTTGGGATTTTCAGTTTCATTTGTGATAGCATTTTGAGTCATAATTCCAAATGTTCATCACCCTCTTGACATAGCATTTTTAAAATTTATTTTATGATTTTTGATCTAATATTTCAGACATGTCTATGTATTTTGATCAAATCTACTCAGATTCCCTTCATTGACCCCATTCCTCCTGTTACTTTTCCTGCCCAGCTTCATTTGGGCATTACCCACTACAGTGGGCACGTTTGTTTCCCTCAAGGTTCCCTTCATTTGGTTCTTAGTTATTAGTACCCATTTACCTGGTAATCTTGAGGGTATGTTTGGATTTTGTTAATATTTTTATAACTTTGGAAGTTCGATTTAGATTCTCCTGTGAAATATTTGCAAGGCCCATTTAAATTTTCATATACGCGTTGTTCTGGTAAGTAGGTCCCTTTCATGATTTAATGTAAGCATCATCATTCTTTAGGAAGGGTTGATCCATACATTCTTGTTCCTAATAAGCCATGTCTCTTCACCAGGCCACTACTCAATCTTTCATATGCAATCCCTAATTTGACACTATGAGGTTCATAGTTAGGATGGGGTGTGTGTGTGTCAAGATGCCTTAGTTTTTTAAAACAATTATTTGTAAAGCATTGTTTGAAGATATTTCTTGGCAGGACTAGAGAGGCGACTCAGCACCTGGCTGTTCTTACAGAGGAACCAAGTTCAGTTCCCAGCACTTATGAGTGTCTCACAGCTGAATGTAACTACAGCTCCGGGAGATTCTCCTGTCTTCTGACCTTCCCGAGCACCTGTCCAAACTCGCACGTACACCCACATAACACACATATATAAAAATATTAAAAATAAATCTTAAAAAGATATTTATTAGCTCTTTCATTGATTGTCTTTAAATTTTATTTTTAATGAAAATATAATTAAATTATTTCTCCTCCAAATATTTTTCATGCTCCATTTCCCCCCACATGCTTTTTACCATTCTCTCAAAAATTCATAATCTCTTTTACATTATTATTGTTAAACACATATATAAATGAATACATACATAAATACGACACAAAGGGTCAGATAATATTGCATATAACCATGTATTTGGGGGGCTGATCATTTGCTACAGGGTAGCTAATTAGGGGGCTTAGTCCCTGGGGAAGACCAATTCTCCCTCTCTTAAGAGCTGTTAAGAGCTATCCCCATCCATATTTTGATGTCAACTTGTGTTTGAATTGTTCAGGTCTTCTTTAGGCAGCCATATTGCTAAGGGAACAAAGCAGAAGAGGGGGCAAAAAGATTTTAAGAGCTAGAATCTGCTGTGATCATGTTTACTAAATATAATAAGGAAACCACATTCTTCAAAAATTTTATAAGATCTTTGATAATTTTTACAGTATATTTTAATCATATTCACTCCTCACTCCCAACCCCTTTCAGATTCACTACAGTCTTCCTACCCACACAACTTTGTGACCCCCTTTTTAGCTCTGTACATTTACCAAGTATGATTTCTGTTGCCCATGAATTCTTGGATGTGTACTGTTTCACTGGAGTGTGATTGACTCACCAGGGTCAACACTCAAGAAAGCTGACTCTTTCTCCCAGCAGCTATCAATGGTAGTTCCTAGGCTAGGGGTATGACTTTTTACCAAAATACTCTTTCCTTGCTGATGTTTGGTCTGGTTCAGTTTAGCACAAGTTTTATGTATGCAGTCTCAGTGACAGTGAGTTCATATGTAGAGCTGGCTTGATGTGTAGGGCAAACACTGTTTCCTTATAGTTACCACTTCAGGCTCTTATGATCTTTCTGCCCCCTCTCCCACAAAGATTCTTAAAGCTATGGGAGAAGAAAGCATGATAATAGATGTCCCATGTAAGGCTTAATAACTTGGAGTCTCTTACTGTCTGTACGTTGACTGGTTGTGAGTCTGTGTTAATTATCATCCAGCGTAAATAGAAGCTTCTCTGATGAGGACTGAGAGACACTATGGGTATAGCAATAAGTCATTAGGAATCAATACTATATACATGGTATTAAAGCAGAATAGTAAAAGTAGGTTCTTTCATACTACTTGTCCAGTTGCAGGTTCTTAGCCTGATAAATGGGGCCAGGTATGCTTTCATCTTGTGGAGTGGGACCCAAATCTTATCAAACAGTGCTTGTTACTCTCATGATGGAGGTGCTACTATCGCAACCATAAGTATGCCTTGCCAAGCTAGTCATTATTGGATCTTATAGGGTTCACAACTAGGTAAGACATTTATTTATTTATTTATTTATTATTGTTCATAGAAATTTTCAGAACTGTGAAAGCTAGCCAGTATGGATGAATGGTCTTAGACTATACCAGCTAAATCACTCCATGTTCTGACTCAAATATGTGGTGTCTTCAGCAATAGGGTCTTACTTTCAAGTTCTGCAGAGTACCTAAGAGCATTGGCAACAATTTGTACTGTTTAGGGGTCTGTAGACCTCACTGATCAATGACTCCAAAGGAAATAACCCAGTCCTGGTCCCAGTACTTTTTTTTTTTTTTGATATTTCCTTTTCTTTTTAATTGGGTATTTATTTCTTTTACATTTCCAATGCTATCCCAAAAGTCCCCCACACGCTCCCCCACCCACTCCCACTTCTTGGCCTTAGCATTCCCCTGTACTGAGGCATATAAAGTTTGCACGACCAATGGACCTGTCTTTCCACTGATGGCTGACTAGGCCATCTTCTGATTCATATGAAGTACTTTTTAAGTGTTAGCCTGTTATGTCTAATAGGGGCCTTGTTACCTCATATAGGGTAACCCCATTTTAAATATATATGCACACATGCTCTCAATTCATGTGCTTGTGTGTGTGTGTGCCCGCGCGTGCACGGGTGTGAGTGTGCATGTGCGTGTGCATGAGTATTTTAGGAAGTTTCTACCATGGTAAGTTTTTATATTGACTTTTGGGGAGGGTTTTGGTGTTATTTGTCTCTCTTGGCATTGCCTTCCCATCCCTCACCACAATTCCCCCTTCTGGTTCCCATATTCTCCTTTAGCCTTTATGCTGTGGTGTTCTACCTCCCTTCCCTCAGTACCCCATTCCCCAATTAATTAATTTATGTGGTTAGTACAAATAAAATATACAATCTGAAGAATGGCTGTTAACATCCACAGATGAGAGAAAATATGCAATGTCTGTCTTTGAGTCTAGGTTTCCTCATTCAGGTTGTTTCCAACCCCAACTACTTTCCTGTGAATTTCAAAATTCTGTTTTCCTTAGCAGTTGGATAACATCCACTGTTATGTATAGATATACCACATTTCACAATTCACCAGTCATTTAATGGGCATCTAGGCTATTTTCATTTCTTGGCTATTGTGAATAGAGTAATAATGAACATTGATGAGCAGCTATCTTGATGCTAGGATATAGTCCTTTAGATATATGCCTGAGGGCTGTGGAACTTGCCATGTGGTAGATCAATTTTTCAGATTTTTTAGAAACCTTTGGACTGAATTGTATAGTGGTCATGCCAGTGTGCCCTCCCAATGACAGGGCATTTTCTCCTCCTACATCCTCTTCAGCATCTCTAGTCACTTATTTTGGTTTTGTTTTAAATATTATCAACTCTGACAAGGGTAAAATGAAGTATCAAAGTAGTTTTAATTTGGTGGCTAAAGCTCTTGAACAATTTTAAAAAGTGTTTCTCAACTACTCATGTTTCTTCTGAAAACTGCTTAATTCCTTGCTCCATTTTATTTGAGGTGTTTGTTTCCAGATGTTAAGTATCTTGAGTTCTTTGTATATTCTAGAGACTAACTACTGTCGTATATGGATAACTATTAAAGTTTTTCCCATTCTGCATGCAGCCTCCTCACTTTAATGCTGGTGTCCTGTACTGTACAGAAGCCTTTCCGTTTGTTTCATGATCGTATTTACCAAGTGTTGGCTGTAATACCCGGCTATCAGGTTCCTGTTTAGGATGGCCTGTGTCCGCGAGTTTAAGTGCAGCCTCCATTTCTCTATCAAATGCAGGTCTTATTTTGAGGTCCTTTACTAATTTAGAGTTGAATTTTGTTCAGGGTAAGACAAAGGATCAAGTTCACTATAACCCCCATTAAATTCTAGCATAATTCTTCATAGAAATTGGAAAAAAACATAAATTAGATATGGAAATCCAAGAGACCCAGCATAGCCAGAACAGCCCTGAAGAATTAAAGCAACATCTGTTAGGAGTTCCATAATCCTTTTTTTTTTTCAAGTTATAATTCAGAACTTAGTAATAAAATCAGTGTGGTGCCACCCCCTGAAACTGGATAGATAGCTAAGACTGAAGTGGGTCCTTGTTGCTCACCCTGCCTGCGTAGTGTTGTTATAGCTTTGTGTTTGGATTGTTTCATGCTCATGTTCCATAACCAATGGTCTTATTTCTACCTCCTAATCGTCAGCATTTTTGAAATTGTACTATAAAATGGAAAGAACCTTGAAACTATGTTTAAGGTTTGGCCCTTTTGCTTAGTAGATTTTTTTTTTTTAAAAAAAATATGTTCTACAACTTTCAAGATCTCTAATTTACAATGGTAGCATCTGTTACCCATTGTGTTGTAAGTCAGAGCTCACTTAAAAGAATTCAACTCTTGTCATTCTTAGACACTGTGTGAGGGATCTTTAGGAAGATCCATCTCATTTCTCCCTTTTCACAACTTAAAAACAAGACATTTGAATCAAAAAAGAAAAATCAGTAAAATATTTTTTAAATTTTATTTACTTTTTTGAAGAAGGGGTTATTATGAAGATTTTTTTAAAAAATCATTTAAAAAATATTTGTTACATTTTCCATTACCAAGAGTAATTTTATGTTTTAGTTTTATAAATACTGGCTCATGTTTTTGTACTCTGTTAGTATTTTCTTGCTACTTTTCAATGCCTATATAATAGTCTACTTTATGAACTTAATATAACTTATTCTTCAGTTGTGTTTCTTATTTTTATATTTACAGACTGCCACATTTTCACTCTTAGACATATCAATACAATAAATGTACTTGACTCTAAACTTTGGCTTGGAAGTCTTGGAGACTCCACATAATATGTCACCAGCTTCAGATAATGAATGTCCCGATTTCATGCCATCTTCTCCAGTTGTTTGTGGTATGTGTGTGTTATCATGAAACATTGCTATAAGTAATGATGAGTATCCATACACTCTGTTATTATTAAGAATTTTATAGGTAACTAATCATTCTTAAACTTTATTTTATGTATATGAATGTTTTACCTGCATGTATGTCTGTGTATCATTTGCATGTCTGATGCCTGTAGAGACCAGAAGAGGACATTGAATCACTTAGAACTGGAGTCATACATGGTTGTTGGTTTCTGTGTGTGTGCTGGAAATCAAACCTATATCCTTTGGTAGAACAGCCCGTGTTCTTAACCACTGAGGCACTCTCTAGCTCTGGAAACCACAATTATTGTATGTAATTTTTATATGTAAATTGTAGTTTTCTTTATATATTTCCCAGTCCGAGCTTTCAGTATCTAAACTTCTGTATCTGAAGACAGAAAGCACCACAGCCAGCAAACTGTAGTTGGTATCCATTTTAAACAAAGACTGTGTAGATTGTTGAACTAAGTATATATTTTATATGTTTATTTTTCTCAACATAATATTTTTATTGATTCTCTGGGAAGTTCACATCATGCACCCTGATCACATTTACTTCCCAGTTCTTCCATGTCTGTGCCCCTGCCCTTGAGACCTGCCCTCTTCCTCCAAAAAGTAAAGATAAACATAAGAATTGAATTTAAAAATAAGAATTGAAAAAAAAAACAACCAAGTCCAACTTATGTTATCAGTATACTAACTGAAGCATGGTCAAACTCTCAGTGTCCACTCTCTTAAATAGAACTCAGCCCTTCCCCTTTCGCATCCCTGCCATCAATTGTGGCGAACTATACTTCATCACACTTTATAAGAGTTCTCTTCAAAGGCTCCCTCTCTAGGCTGTCCGTGTCCCTTCCTCTTATCTGTGCATCTGTAGTCATTGATATCACAACAAAAGTAACCTCCTGACTCTTCACAGTCAGTGGTAGCACTGATCATGGATGTCCAAATGTTTCTGGCCACGGCACAGAGTATGAACAAAGACCACAGACTCAGTAAATGCCCTTAACATGGCCTCATGTGGCAGTGCAGGACACTCACATCAATATGGCCCTGGTGGCAGCATGGCCCATGGACATTGACATGGGTTGAGGCAGTGGCAAGAACCATAGGCATCCACATGACCTTGGGTGGCAGCAGGGGCCACAGACTCAACATGGTCCCTGGGAGCATCAAGACCATGGTGTCACATGTGGTCCTCAGAGGCTGCATGGACCACAGACATCAACATGGCTTCAGGCCACTGCACAGGCCACTCATGTTGACATGGCCCCTGGCCTGCAGCATGACCCTTATAGCTTCAGGCGGTAGCATCCATCACAGATATGTGTATAGCCTTGGGTGGGTAATACTGGCTACAACAAAGCTCCTGGGCATAGCAGGACCACTGACCCACTTATGGCCCTCTGTGGCAGCATGGAATGGAACACATCAAAACAATCATCCATCCTGACCAAGTAGGTTTCATCCCAGGGATGCAAGGATGGTTCAATATATGGAAATCCATCAACATAATCCAGTATATAAACAAACTCAAAGACAAAAACCACATGATCATCTCGCTAGATGCTGAGAAAGCATTTGACAAAATCCAACACCCATTCATGATAAAAGTCTTGGAAAGATCAGGAATTCAAGGCCCATACCTAACCATGATAAAAGCAATCTACAGCAAACCAGTAGCCAACATCAAAGTAAATGGTGAGAAGCTGGAAGCAATCCCACTAAAATCAGGTACTAGACAAGGCTGCTCACTTTCTCCCTACCTATTCAACATAGTACTTGAAGTCCTAGCCAGAGCAATTCGACAACAAAAGGAGATCAAGGGGATACAAATTGGAAAAGAAGAAGTCAAAATATCACTCTTTGCAGATGATATGATAGTATATATAAGTGACCCTAAAAATTCCACCAGAGAACTCCTAAGCCTGATAAACAGCTTCAATGAAGTAGCTGGATATAAAATTAACTCAAGCAAGTCAATGACCTTTCTGTACACAAAGGATAAACAGGCTGAGAAAGAAATTAGGGAAACAACACCCTTCTCAATAGTCACAATCAATATAAAATACCTTGGCGTGACTCTAACTAAGGAAGTGAAAGATCTGTATGATAAGAACTTCAAGTCTCTGAAGAAAGAAATTAAAGAAGATCTCAGAAGATGGAAAGATCTCCCATGCTCATGGATTGGCAGGATCAACATTGTAAATATGGCTATCTTGCCAAAAGCAATCTACAGATTCAATGCAATCCCCATCAAAATTCCAACTCAATTCTTCAAGGAATTAGAAAGGGCAATCTGCAAATTCATCTGGAACAACAAAAAACCTAGGATAGCAAAATCTCTTCTCAAGGAATAAAGAACCTCTGGTGGAATCACCATGCCTGACCTAAAGCTGTACTACAGAGCAATTGTGATAAAAACTGCATGGTACTGGTATAGTGACAGAGAAGTAGACCAATGGAACAGAATTGAAGACCCTGAGATGAACCCACACACTTATGGTCACTTGATCTTTGGCAAGGGAGCAAAAACCATCCAGTGGAAAAAAGACAGCATTTTCAACAAATGGTGCTGGCACAACTAGTGGTTATCATGTAGAAGAATGCGAATTGATCCATTCTTATCTCCTTGTACTAAGGTCAAATTTAAGTGGATTAAGGAACTCCACATAAAACCAGAGACACTGAAACTTATAGAGGAGAAAGTAGGGAAAACCCTCGAAGATATGGGTACAGGGGAAAAATTCCTGAATAGAACAGCAATGGCTTGTGCTATAAGATCGGGAACCGATAAATGGGACCTCATAAAGTTGCAAAGCTTTTGCAAGGCAAAAGACACCGTCAATAAGACAAAAAGACCACCAACAGGTTGGGAAAGGATATTTACCTATCCTAAATCAGATCGGGGACTAATATCCAATATATATAAAGAACTCAAGAAGGTGGACCCCAGAAAATCAAATAACCCCATTAAAAAATGCGGCTCAGAACTGAACAAAGAATTCTCACCTGTGGAATACTGAATGGCAGAGAAGCACCTGAAAATATAACACATGGAGTCCATTTAATGCTACTTAGATATATGTTTTCAGGGCTGACCACTTGGTAATGAATAACCAACTACGGGTCATCCTAGAAGACAATCTCTTTTTTCTTTATGGCAGTTTCTAATAGATTTTGTCTGGATGGGGCCCCGTGGGATTTTCTCCTTTCAAGTTGACCTGTTTGTGTTGTATTTTTTAGGTGCTCAGGTAGCCATATTAATGAGGTACACCTGGTGAACCTTTCCTTTTCTATAAGTCACATCTTCACAGTTGATTTTCTGGTCGTCTGCTCTTAAAATCCATCTGTCCTCCTGTGCTGTGCTCTGAGCCTTAGGTGCAAGAGTTGTGTTGTAGACGTAGTGACTGGGGCTGGGCACCCCAAGATACTTGCTCTCTGAATTTTGACCAGCTGCTGTTTTCTGTAATGGTCTCCATCTGTTGCAAAGATAAGTTCCTTTGATAAGTTGCCAGAGCTACACTTAACTGTGGGTATAATGATAAGTATTTAGATTGCAGTTAGGAATTATGCTGGTTGAAAATTCTGGTAGTAGGTTTTTCTCTAAGATATGTGGCTTCACTAGATAGAGTTAGTTCGTGCGATGCTTTTAATATGGGTTCGGGGGATTCAAAACCAGGTCCTTATCATTACACAGCAGCACTTTTACCACCGAGCCATCTCTGCAGCCCTAGAAGTTCATATTGTTATAGTTCAAATTGTCATTTCAGAGTTCACAGTCACCTCTCATAATGAAGTTATCTGATATAGGTAATGGTACTCATACCATGGAATTCATTTTTTTACTTCATAAAATTTTTTTACTTTTAAAAGTTTAATTCAATAATAAGAGAAGTTTTCAGTTCAAGCAAGTTTGTAATATATTTCAAAGCCTTTAATTTCTTTCAAACTAGAACCTTTCCTTTAGTCAGATACCTATGAACAACTCAAACACCATTCCAACATACTTGAAATTCATAATAGGTAGAAGAAAAAATTCCCAAACATCTTCATTTTTTTCTTAATAAGGAACTTACTATGTTTTTGTATTCTTAGGATTTTATATGTGAAAAAGGTGTGTGCCTGGTGGAATAATGAGGTTGGTATAAGAAGTGGTCATGCTAAAGTAGAGTGATAATGAATATAATTAAATTAAGAACATTTAGATTTTAGAAAGATGACCATTTAAACATTGCAATAACTAACTCTTTACTTGTCATAATTCTTAGTTATTAAAAAAATAGATATTTTCTTTTTATTTTTGAAATTGTATCTTGATTACAATGTAATTAATTTTCCCTTCTTTTTCTTTCCTTCAAGCTCTCCCATATACCCCTTCTGCTTGCCTTCTAATTCATGGCCTCTTTTTTCATTAATTGTTATTACATGCATATATGTATACATATATATTTCTATTATAATCTGATTAGTCCATATAGTGTTACTTATATAATGTTTTTAGGGCTTACCATTCAGTATTGGACAACCAATTGGTGTGCTTTTCCTTGGGGATGACTATTTTTCTGGGACCCCAGATTGCTTCAGTTGTCTGTAGTCCTTTGTGTAGAGTCGGCCTTCTGGGCTTTTCCCCATTCACTTTGATGTGCCCATTGGTGGCATCCATGTTCAGATCATGCTTGGGTGTTCATGCTGGTGAGACTTTACTCTGGTAGCATCTGATGTTACTAAGAGACATGATCGCACAGCAAAGTCCCTGATTCTTTGGCTCTTACAATCTTTCTGTCCACCCTTTCACAATGATCCTTGGATACTTTCTTACAGACTAACTCAAACACTTCAAATGCTCATAGTTTATCATGGCCTTAACATGTTAGTAATATTTTTTTACGATATTTCAAGTAAAAAAATCCAAATATTTTCTAGTTGCATTGATTAAGTATTTATGTCTTAGTAATATAATGGCCATCAAGAATATATGTGTGAACTACACTAAAAATACAGTTATTTATTCTTAAAGTAACCATTTCCTAATAAGATGTGTGAACTTATTGGGTACTGAATAAATTCTCAATCTATGGAATAACCTGACCACTAATATTCTTACTTTTGTCAATTTATGGATCACATGACCACTAATACTCTTATGTTTGTCAGTCTATGGATCACATGACCATCAATAGTCTTCCCCCCGCCCCCCCAAGACAGGGTTTCTCTGTGTAGCTCTGGCTGTCCTGGAATTCACTTTGTAGACCAGGCTGGCCTCAAACTCAGAAATCCGCCTGCCCCTGCCTCCCGAGTTCTGGATTAAAGGCGTGCGCCACCATCAATAGTCTTACATTTGCTTTCATTTGTTTTAGCTTTTTAGTTTTCATCACAGGTATTCTAAATCTCCCATTTCATGATCCACTACCACAAAAGGAATATAGTTCATTCTACTATTGAAAGTTTGTACTTGGTCTACCTACTAGTAAGGAGATATCAAGGTTGCCGGGTTTTCCACAGACATTTAGAATATCCTCAAGTGTCATTATACCTTTGATATAGTTCTGCTGGGGGCATAGTTTGGATGGAATAACTAACATTTATTTCTAACAGTGTTCTTCCCTGTTCTTGTAATGTATGGCATCTGGTGTGATTCAGGTCTTAATTTGTGTTTTGAAATAGAGGATCCAGTTTGAGTATCAGAGTTTTCTAAGAAACTGACCTAGGGGTTAGGAAGTCAGCTCAGTTGATGAAAGTCTTTGTGTGGGACCCTGCATTGGGGCCCACTACTCATGTAAACAACTGGCCCTATGGTACACTCTGCAACTTCAGAAGCAATGTAGGAAGACAGAAACAAATCCTGAGCCTATCCAAATCAGTGAGGTGCAGTGAGAGTCAGGGATTCAAAACATAAGATCAACATCAATGGAGGGCAACATCCTATGTTGATCTCTGGCCCCTATGTGCATATGCATACATGTAGACATGTACCTGCATTCACACATGTATGCATTCATATAAGGAGGTACATATAGGGGATTCACACACACACATACACACAATGTTGTAGTGGCAATGTAAAAACATTTTTATTGATGTAAATTTCCTATAGAAGAGGTTTAATGAAAAAAAAAACTAAGTGAATTACTTTATATAATATGTTTACAAATAAACTAGAGTATAAAGTAATAGCAAGCAAAACAATGAAACATTAAATGGGATAAAATGAAGGAATGCATTGCTGTGCAAGATCACAGACATAAGCAGAAAGTGAAATTTTTAAATATATTTCGTGTATAAGGCAATATAATTGAAACCTATTTGTATTAATGGTTTATTTTGCATCAGTCATTGTCTGGTTGTGAATTAAAGAGTTGTTATTGATCTCTTTTTAATCTGTCCACTCAACTGTACTTGACAGTACTTTGAACAAAATTAGTTCTTTTAATGCTACATTTGACAGGAAGTTATTTTAACTTTACTGAAATATAATTATTGCATATTATAAGGATATATTTGGAACCTCATATGATCTTAATTTAAATCATTATAGAACAACTATGGTCTAGTTTCATCTCGATACTTTAATAAACAACATGACTAGAAGCAATTTAGGAGAGGCAAGGGCGTTTTTGGTTTACATGTTGAGGTCACAGTGTATCCGTGAGGAAAGTAAAGGCATGAACTCAAGCAGGAACTGAAGCGGAAACCATGGAAGAAGGCCATTTACCAGCTTGCTCACTCGCCCATCTTTCTTATATGGCCCTGCCCATCTGCCTCAAGATGGGGCCTCCCTCAGTAACCTAGGCCCTTCTCTGTCAGTCAAGACAGTTTCTCACAGATATACCCACAGGCTGGTCAGAACCATGTAGTTAGTTCTTCCATTAGGGTTCCTCTTCCTTCATGATTCTAGGTTGTTTCAGGTTCACAATTAACACTTATCAAGACAAACCACAATGTTAATAGCTTATATTTATCAAGTGTTTATTATGGGCACTATGTAGACCTCAGTTTTTCTCATATACTGAGAGAATTGTTTCAGTAATCTTGGAGTAGGCCCCTTTAATTCTATTTTTACAGATGTAATAATTGAAATGCAGAATGGTCAAACAACTTGCATAAGCTTAAGTAGCTAATGGTGAAGCTGTGATTTGAAAAGTGGCAATGGAGATTAAGAATACTTGTTATTTTTATTATTATTAATCATTCCATTCATTTACATCTCAAATAATATCCCACTTCCTAGTTACCTCCTCCACCAACCCCCCCACCCCACATCCACCCCTCTCCCCTTTGCCTGTATGAGAGCGCTCTCACACCCACCCACACTCTTCTGCCCCACTACTCCAGCATGCCCCTATTCTGAGGCATCAAACCTCCCAGGGACCAAGGGCCTCCCATCCTGTTCCTGTCAGGCAAGGCCATCCTCTGCTGTATATGTATCTCAAGCCATGAATTCCCTCCCGGTACAGTCCTTGGTTGGTGGTCTAGACCCTGGGAGAACTGGGTGGTCAGGACAGTCTATGTTGTTCTTCCAGTGGGGTTGCAACCCCCCTATGCTCCTCTAGTTCTTCTGCCAGCTCCCTCACCAGGTTCCCATAGCTCAGTCTGATGGCTGGTTCCAAGCATCCTCATCTGCATTGGTCAGTTGCTGGCTGGACCTCCAAAGGAACCACAACACTAGGTTCCTGTCCACAAGCACGTCTTGACCATGACAATGGTGTCCGGTTTGGTGTCTGCACATATGATGTATCCCCAGGTAGGGCTGTTCCTGATTGGCCCTTCCTTCAGTCTCTGTTCCATATTTTGTCCCTGTTCTTTCTTTGGGCAGGAACATTTCTGCATTAAAACACTTTGAGATGGGTGGGTGGCCCCATCCCTCATCCAGGGGCTGAGCCTATCTACTGGAGGTGATCTCCACAGATTCTTTCTTCCTCTTCTCTGCGCATTACAGCTAAAGTCAATCCTGGGTCCTGGAAGCTTCTGAGTCCCTCTAGTGGCTCATCCCCAGTTCCTTATTCCCACCCCCCACCCCCCAACACACCTATTTTTGTTTGATTTCCTGACCCTCTGTACCTCTCTCACATCTCCTCCAGTTCCTGATCCTGCCACCCTTATTTCCTTCCCATCTTTTCTCCTTCCCTTGTCCTCCTCTCCTTCCATTTCCCATAATCTTCCTGTTACCCCTCAATGCAGGACTGAAGCATCCACCCCCTGATCTTCCTTCCTTCTATGCTCCATATGGTCTGTAGGTTGTATTATGGGCTTTGTGAGCTTTTGGGCTTGTGTTAACTTATCAGTGAGTGCATACCATGTGTTTTCTCTTGTGACTGGGTTACCTCACTCAGGATGATATTTTCTAGTTCCATCCATTTGCCTGTGAATTTCATGAAGTCATTGTTTCTAATCTCTGCATAGTACTCCATTGTGTATATGTACCACATTTTCTATATCCATTCTTCTGTTGAGGGACATCTGGATTGTTACTTGTTCTTAATCCAAGTGCAGAAGTTTTTGCTCAAGGGCAAGTTAGGAAAAAAAGGAAAAGCCAAGTGAGTGGTTTAAACTTAGATATTTTAAAACCTTTTATTAGTAGACTGAAGAAAAATAAATTAAACAGAATGTCTTTAGTTTTCAGAAGATAAAGTTTGTACTTACTAGTAATTTATTGTTTTGGACAACTTTATATGACATTTAAACTAAGACATGTTTCATGATGAATTAAGAAAATTGGATTTTATCATTGTGAACTAAAACTTTTTGTTGGAGAAGTCATAATGGCTTGAGAAGAAAGCATAGCTATGCCTTGTCATAATTTTGATCCATAGGATTGCTGGGAATGCAGGGTATTTGGCCTTCATTGGCAGGTTCCTCACTTACCCTCTGTTTCTTAATGAAGCCTGAATTTTTTTGTCATAATTTTTTGTTACTCTCATTCTTCTCTGAAAATATATTATCTGGCTTGCTATGACGTTTTAACTGTCTTGAGCTTTCCTGAAACTTCTATGCTCTTTGGAGATTTTGATTATTATTATAATGCAATCATTGTACCTTATAGTACTTAACTAAAACTTTAAACTTACCCAGAAGTTTTCTGTAATGCTAAGTCTGTGCGAAGCATTGTAAAAGTAGCATGTGGAGAGAGAGGTGAGGAGGAAGCTGGTGCTGGGACAATGGAATGCTCCTCTTGCAGAGGTTGCTTAGGAAGCTGCTTCTCTGCATGTGTTCTCTGTCAGTACTGCTCGGTTTACAGTGCTTGTTAATTACAGGGATACGTTTTCTATTTTGTAGCTCCTCATAGAATCAGAATTCTGGAGGTCTAAGGAGTTTAAATATTTATCATAAGCAATGTGGAAACTGGCAGTAGATACAGTAGCAGTGGTTAGGAGCAAAGGCATAGGTAGCAGTCAGACTGTAGTCATACTTATTTACACATTTATACAGGAATTGAAATTCCTGTGTATTTTTGGCTTTCTTAAAAACTTCCTAGGCCTGTTTCCACATATTTTAAGAAGATTTCTATGTATCGGCAGCAAGATGGCATGTGCTGTGAATCCAGAACCCACATGATGGGAGGAAAGAACCAATTCTTATGCAAGTTGTCCTGTGACTCCCACACATGTCATGGCCCATATGTGCTCTCCCCCAAATGCAAACAAATATAAAAAAGGATCTTTAGAAGGGAAGTAGAGAATTACATGTAAAGAATTTAATTAAGGTCTTGTCCACTGATAGGTACTGAAAAACAACAGCTGTACGAAAAAGTTCCTATAAATAGTAAATCTTTGATCCACGATGATATGGGGAGGGCTGCTTTCATTTCAAAATGGACAGACATATGGATAAGAGGTTTCTTAGGATTGTGGATTTGTTTACGATGTTCTTTTGTTTTGATTCACTCATAGCTTGCTAAGGAATTGTGAGCTTTCCAATACTTAGGTGAGGTTGGTCCCTGCTTGTTAAGAGAGCTTCCTGGGCAGTGCTGGCACGCACCCCAGAGAGAGCACTTTAGAAGGGAAACAAGCCAATATGTGGATGTTTTGCTGTCTTTAAGAATGAGAAAAATCTTAAGACCCAGTTTTACAGTTATAAAGATCAGACAAATCCCCACTGTTTATTGTAATTTGTTCTTATTGTCTGAAAATAAGTTATGGCTAATAACCAGTGGATATGAGCACTGGCTGCGCCTCTGGCCATTTGATTCTGAAACTTGGTTGGGTACATGTGTGACTCAGTTGAAACATTCATTTTTAATACCTTAGTGTGCTTTAGTAAAATAAAATAAGCAGGGTTTTGATATAAATGCACATATAGGGATTGTGATAGTACCTAGCAAATAGTAAGATTTTTATCATTATTATCTTGTGTTACAGTTTAAGTTCACTTTTAGTTTGTTTATACAGGACCTAGAGAACGTTCAATCAGTACCTTCTATATAATAGGCTTGCAGGAGTCATCCTCAGCCTGTTTGATCTTGTTATTGTTCTTTAATATTTGATTTTACTTGCCTTCATCAACCTTAAAAGTGATGATGTTGTACTCAAATTAGAGAATCGATGAATCCCGGTTTTATTTTTCATGTATCCTTGTTTCAGATTAAACGTAGGCAGAATTCATTTTATTTGTCTAGTTGTTTCTTCCTCCTTCTAAATGATGTGTTTTTGTGTAAATATTGAAGATACTGTTTGTTTTCTTTTGTTTGTTTCTCTTTGGGGGTATGATTGCTAATAGTTTTCAAACTCCCATGCATTCTTTATTGGGTCTGGAAATAAAACTCTTCCCTAAAATCCAGTACTCCTAAGAGGTTCTGCAATAGATAAGGTGATTTGTAGTTTTAATTGATACATTTATTTAGGATATATATGCTATAACCTTAGAGGCATGTATTTAAAGACTTAAATATATAAGAAGGAGAGACCATCTTCCATTTCTATGCTTGGAGTTAAAAGCAGAGGAGCACCCAGAGTGGACTGCTGCCATAATAAGGTTACACCATGTTCTCATCACTCAGAAAACACTCTCCTGCTCCATTCCACCCCTAAACACATGGGCCGCACAGCTGCTCTATGGCTGTGTGCTGTCCCATGTGTGTTAGGCCCACACAGCCTGCAAAGAGGTTGCATTTTGGAGCATGGTAGTAGCATGGCTGGCTGGAGACCCCAGAAGTGTAGCTGCCAGAATCCTGCCATCTGGCAATGTGGCTGCCTCGGTTCTTCAGCTCAGGGCTTAAGTGCATTTTTGCTGAGCTCATTTGCTGTTGCCACAGCTATGAAGGCAGATATGGGTGAATGGTCATGGAGCTAGCAGGAAGATGTTTAATTAGAAACACTAGTGTTCAAGGTGAGGGAACATGCAATAAAGTGTGGAAAATGCATTTGAACTTTCACAATAGATGCAAGAAGCTTAGCAACATCTTTTAACTGCTATGAAGACCTTTAAATTACAGAATTGTGGGGGTGTGGTATAGAATTGCTATTTTAAAATTCTTGACATTTTAAACATGGCAGAAGGTTATACAAAAGCACACATTTTGTTTTTAAAGAAAAATAATCATGATTGTTCTCACTTAATGAAAGTTTGTTTTCATTTCATTAAAAATTCTCTGAATATTGAACATAATTCAACAGTCTATGGAAAAGAAAAAATATTATGTAGTTTGCATGTGTGCATATCTGCATATTAGAGCACAAAATATTGACATGATAATTGCAGTCAAGCCTGAGTGAACGGTGGCCTGTGGGAATTCAGCTGGTGTTGTACCAACTGGATGGCTGCTCAGGACACAGTGCAAAATGCAAGGTGCAAGTTAGCACTTTATTCAGCACAGGCAGGCATCATTTAAAAGTCCTTGGGGGCAGCCCTGGTGATGTGCAGATGTTAAAGCAGCCTGTTCTGAAGCGCTGATATTTCTGAATATTAGAAGAGACTTCTAGGTTCTCAGTGAGGAATATTTGCACAATTATTAAAGTCATATAATAAGCAATCTTGTCTGCTTTTTTCACAAATGCTCTAAAGTTGAGTATATGCAGAAATACCTGGACATTTACATACCAGAGAAGTATCGGAAAGTCAAGAAATATTCATTTAATTTATAATTACAAAACAAAATGTTACAAGCTTCAATTTTAGAAATGGATTTAGTAAATAAGAGTATTTGCTATATTATTTAGCAATATTTTAAATATAAAGTTTTATTCAAATAAATAAAAAGTAGGTAATTACTTATTTACTTCAATATTCATCAATATATGTTACTATCATTTACAGAATTAGATATCTTGGACTGATTTTATTTTGTATTCTATTCTGGACCTACTAGACTGAGCTCAGAAGACAAATCAATTTTTTCATGTGTGAGGCTTACTTTTACAGTCCAAGTTCTGGCTTTCAGACATAAATTTAGACATTAATTTTTAAAATACAAATGTTCTAAAATTTTGTTATTTAGCAAAATGAAATTATATGTAAAAGCTAAAAAAGTATTAACTAAATGTTACTTTCTATAACACATTATAAGAGGCATCTTATTTGTATTAGGACTACTTTTTTATTTAAAAATGCTTTTTATTGTGGGATAGAACCTGTGTATAAGATGTTTTGCAACTATTTTTCAGGTTTCCTTAGTCACTTATTTATACACATCACATCAGAGCATGTCTCAGTCATGAAAGACAGAGCACGCCATGGCTGGGAACAGTGTGACTGTTCTCAGTTCCCTAAACTTCCCTTTCTATCAGTATTACTGTTTTGGAATTTCAGTGTTACTAGAAAATTTGAAAATGAAAGACAGTAGTACATATAAAGAGAACATTTAAGGGATGCAACATTCAGATGAGAAAAAACCAGTCTATGTAGCTGTAATTTGTTTTTTATTATTATGTATCTGACAATTAAGAACAATCAACCTCAGTAACTTTTGCTTTTTAATTTTCTTTGTTTTCTAATTCGTACCAATATCATTATCTAATTTACAGTTAAATGTTTCTTTTAGATGCTAATATTTCATTTTGACATCTCATTAAAAATGGGCTCAAACCCAGAAAATATGATCCTGTCATATTGAATAATATATGGCATGGTCTATAAAACAATAAGAATTTGTTTCTTAATGATTTAGAATAATTTCTCAGTTTTCTAGTTAGAAAAATGGCAGCAGGTTAGCATGGTAGTACGTGTGGCTGAGTGCAGCAATGTAAGTGTTCTGTGCGCAGTGCTCTTGGGAGAAGTGCTTGGAGCTTTACACTTGCACACGGCTGACAGGCTTTCTTCACTCCATTTTTCATCCTAAAGAAGTCTGCAGATATTCTTAGCTCACATCATTATTGCACATCAGTGGTTCTAATTAGCTAAACAGGAGTTTGTCTCCGTCATTGATCATCATCAACTTCTTGACAGTGGGTTTTTTTTTTTTTTTGGATCCTTTTAAAATATCTTGTATATATGTAGACTGTGTATTAATTGAATTATCTGCATAAGTTGGTAATCCTTATACAATCTTTTTAGACTGTAATTTCTATGTAGCAAGTACTGTGTACATACTGCAGAGTGCTCTGCTGGGAACATTTTATTATATTGTAAACATTAATTATCCTATGCCACAAGAAAAGTTCTTGGACTAATTTCTATTAATATCTTGAGTTGTCATTTTTTTTTCATTTCAAAATTATAGTAAATTTTAGATTATTGTTGAAAAATATATCACTAAAGTGTAACTATAATTTCTGCAATATATTTATTATTTATAACTGAACTTCTATATTACCTGGTCTTTTTATGGCCATGTAAATGACTGTTATTGAAGTAGAATTTAGTGTATATCAGAACCACTTGAGATCTTGTGCCTTATAGTCTAGCTGTAACACAATACCACAGAGTTATGAGGTTCAAACAGACAAAAAGCAATGTTACTTCTTACCGTTCTCTAGTTAGCAGATCCAAACATATGGTGCCAGCAAGAATGCTGCCTTTCTCAGTGGCAACCTTTTTGTATGCTCAGAAGGTTGGGAGGAGAGGTCATTACTTTAGTGTGTTTCTTACAGCTGTTATAATAATGACACATATATGACACATATGTCATATAATAATGACATACACACACATACACACACATATACATGCATACATTCATACATACATAGATACATACATAGATACATACATACATACATACATTATGTTGTGCCTCTCTGATTACCACTAATGGGTACATCTTGGCAGGCAGCTTGCTTCTTCTAAAACATTAGAATGCTTTGGAAGGACTTTGATTCTCTACCAGGCTACATTCTTACCACTCTTCTACACTCTCTCATGAGGATTGCTAGGGACCCAAACATTGCTAATTCCAGCCATCAGGAAAAGCGTTCACCCACTTTAACGTGTGTAGCATTTGACACAGGGGTCATTTCCTCCTTCTAGAAGCACTTCATTCACTAGCTTTCCTCTGTTGATTCGTCACCTGTACTGCTGCCTTGTGTTGTCAATCATTCTTCTCTCCTATTTTATTAATCTGGAAAGGATGAGAAATGTTGAGGTACTTCAGGATTCAGCATTCAGACTTGTTTATTCAAAATCACATTTCAGTCATACTGTTTACTCATGTTGCCTTTTCCTGGATGAAGAATTGTTTGGAGCTATACATTAAATAAACATATACTAACAAAACATTTTGTGGTATCTGTTGCCATAGATAGGCAAAAAAACACAACAAACTAGCAATCAAACTAACAAAACCCCAAACTAAACAACAAGAGCAACAAAAACATCCTCACACAATAACCTATATTATGTGTTGCTTTGTATGAAAACAACCTAAAAATATTCATGTTCATCAAAACAACCCTGAAGAGAATACTATAAACAATATTTAAAGCTTAAGCAGGAGACTCTAGAAAGAAATACAAAGGACAACTAAGAGCAAAACTGCAAAACTCAACAAAATGACCACAGTGAGCACACGATTTTCCATAATATCTTTAACTTTAATATCCATGATCTTAATTTTGAACCAAAAGACATAGACTGGCTGGTCATTCAGTTGAGGATATGAAATCCATCTTTTGTTGCTGTTGTTGTTTTGTTTTATTTATAAGAAACTCATCCCAGCTTTAAAGGTGGGCACTGTCTTGAAGAGTTAACGATGGAGCAAAAGTATTAGAAGCAAATGGGGTCAGGGAGTAAGCAGGCTTGCTGTCCTATTATCTGACAATATATATTCTTCAGTAAGTCAGAAGAGATAAAAGAAGAGTAATTCGTTCTAATCAAAGTGAAAAATAGTCATGAAAATATTACCAAACTAAACATATATGCACAAAACTCTCATGCACCTAATTTCATAGAGAGTCTACTATTAGAATTAAAGATATATTAGTATCAAACCAAACGGTGATTATAACATCTCACTTTCTTCAATATGTGCCATCTGGACAAAATATAAGCAGAAAAATTTCAAAATGAAATGACATCTGACACCACATAGATCTATCTCATCTACAGAATATTATACCAAACACCAGAAACTACACATTCTACTCAGAAGCCTTGAAACAGACCACATCCTGTTTGCTGTGGTGTTTCTTATCCCTGCGTCAATTCCTATACTGGCAGTGCGTAATGATAGTGATTTGATACACAATAAATTAGTGTGCTAGACACAGCTTTCTTGTTCTTTTTAAAAATTATTCTGTTAAGTATTCCTTCATTTATGAGAACTTCTTAATTGTAAAACATTCTCAGCAATTTTGTCTTGAAAATGCTGCTCCTTCATCCCAGTCTTGCACCTTCTGGGATGTTAGGGGCTATGTTAGAGTTCCCCAACGAAACAATATCCTTTGTTTTCACTGATGTAATATTTTTAATGTCATTATTTTCTATGTAATGTCATGGGTGGTACCTCATTAATATTGTTCAGATTACTGATTTATTGTTTCTAGTTTTTAAAGAATTTAATAACTGAGTAAAACTAATATTATTAACATAAACATGTTATACAGATTGAAAATAAAAATATACAGTTGTCTTTCCCAGTATTGAATCCTACATGCTAAGGTCCCAACCTGCTGATAAGGTGTGTTCACTAGGTAGCATCAAGATTAAATTATGTTTTACACGTTGGTTATCATCGATCTTAACCTAGAAACTAAACTGTTTCTAGTAAATGAAATTGTCACAGTTGTCAGCAGTGCTAAGTTGCTGTCACTTGCCATATGGTTTCTGATTAATTCAGAAAGAGCTGTTGACACAAGATAATTTAATTATTTATAATTTAAAGCTATGTTTATTCTGAGACTGTGGACATTTAAAGGAGCGGCTATGGCTGGGAGAGTGGTAGAGTATTTGCTTGGCATAGATGAGTGCCTGGGTTTGATCCTTAGCACCAGGAAACAAACAGCAACACAACAACAGGAGTGATAGAATCCCTAGAAATTATGACTAACACATCCTGTTTTGTTTGTTTGTTTGTTTCTAGAGAAAAACAGAAATCTGAAGCCAAAGACAGAAAAGTTCTGGAAATTTTACAAGTCAAAGATTCTAAAATACAAGAATTGGAGCAGGTTGTATTCTAATAAGAATATCAAGCCTTGTAATTACTTGATGTTGTAGATCTTGAACATTATTTGAAGTTTCTGTTATAATATTAAGTAAGAATATCTGGATTGCTGTGTGAAAGCATTGTTTTGAAATGCCTGTAGCTGAGCTTTCATTACTATACCATATTGTTTCATAGTATTTGTCTTCTAAAACAATCAGATGCTTAACAAGGTGTTATTATTTTCAAATAGTATTTATTATTCATTGTTTTATTGTGTTTTCATTTTTGCCACATTATTAGTTATGTGTTTCTGATATATACATTTTTACATGGTTTTGGTTATAGAAAAGTTTTTTAGTAATTGGTACTATTGTATTTTATCTTTTGAAAATTTGCATTATTGAATTTGTGCAGTCCTTTTACATATAACGTAAACCACCCAGATAAAATTTACATATCGTTTGCATGTACTTGTATAATCAGAATGTTATTACTACAACAATGAATATGCTCTCCTTACACTACAAACCTCCATCTAATGAGCCTGTGAGGGTTCATCTCACATTCAAAGCATCCCATTCCACCTTGTTTCCAGTGGCTCCACTCTAGTCATTTTGCAAAATATAGCTAGTCCATCTCCAAGAGTTCCTATAGTCTTAGTACTAGCAGTGTTCAGAGCTCTGAGTTCAAAGTCTCATCTGAGTGAGACTCAGTTCAAACTCTTATCATTAGCACCTGTAAAAAATAATTTAAAAATTGAAAGAAGAAGAAAATTCTAGACTTGTAATATACAGTAGCACAGGTAAGCATTCCCATTCCAAAGTACAGGGATGGGGTAGAAAGCAGAGTATGACTACACAAGACAGAACTAACTCAGTGGGGAAAGCTACAAGTCCTGGAGCTGCATTCTGGACATATGGGGCACAGGATGTTGTGACCTGGGCCCCAAAGGTCTTGTGCAATCATGTTAACCTGTGGGTCCTTGCCATATGCAGCCCACATGGATTTTCTGAGTGTAGCTTTCCATGGGCACATAGTGTATATTTCTGGCATCTGTACTTTCTTAAGGTCTACACTGAGTTTTTGTTTTTATTCTCAGAGAGATATGCATTACTTTTCCAAGGTCTTTGGAGCATATCTTAGGGTTTTATTGCTGTGAATAGACACCAGGACCAAGGCTACTCTTATAAAGGACAACATTTAACTGAGGCTGGCTTACTGGTTCTAAGGTTCGGTCCATTATCATCATGGCATGAAGCATGGCAGCAGGATAGCATTCGAAATGTATATAAAGAAAATGTCTAATTAAAAAAAAAAAAGCATGGCAGCATCCAGGCAGGCATGTCACTGGAGGAGCTGAGAGTTCTACATCTTGTTCAGAAGCCTGGCACCCTCAGGCAGCTGGGGGAAGCTTTCAAAGCCCATTTCCACAGTGACACACTTCCTTCACCAAGCCCACACGGATTCCAATAAGGGCGCACCTCCTAATAGTATCACTCCACGGGCCCAGCATTCACACACCTGAGTCCATGGGGGCCAAACCTATTCAGTCCACTACAGAGGGATAGTGGCATTGCTATACAAAGGTTGGCTTCCTAACCCTTCCTTTAAAATCTGGGTGAGAACCTGCCTGACTCCATGATTCTTGGATTCTATATATGTGCAAAACAATATCGTAAAGAGTGTTTGACATGTCTTCAGCTGAAGCAGTAACTATGACTCCTTACATCATGGATGATGTAGCCTCTGAGTACCTAAATTACTAACAATGCAGGGAAACTGTTCCTGAAGCAGTCCTGCCCAAGCCCGGAGCCACACAGTTTTTATCCTAAATCTGTGTGTTTTAAATGAATTAAACCCTCTGCATATCTGATTCTGAATTTGGTGGAGCTGAGCTAAATCCTGGGGTGCTGCCCATCTTTCTTCTTGTCTAGTTGCAATTTGAAAGAGCCCTGTTGAATTTGGTCTTTATATACAGGTTCCTTGGCCCCAGTTTTTGCCATGCTCATTTTGTGGGTAAACTGTAATCCTTTAAGTCCTGTGCTCTCAATTCTTTCTGTAAGCCTATGAGCAATAGCAGCAAACATGCTGCCACCCTGATGCTGGTCAGCTTTGATACTTTCTTCACTAGATTAGGTAGTCTGCCACTTTTAAAGCATAGCTTTCCACAGAGTTTCAGGACACAGACAAACGAAACTCTCTATGAGAATACAACACAGATGCCCTCTGTTCAGATTCCCATTTGAGCCCTGTCCTTCTTAGTTTAGCATTCTGATCTGAGTTCTTGTCCAAACTGTTTACAACACTGTAGGTTTTCTGTGGTCTTGTTGTATGAAAACAATTTTTCCTGGGAAGACACAATAGCACATGTTTATTTACCTCAGGTAGGCAGTCCATGACAGACCAAAATAAGGATAGCACCAAAGTCCATGTTGGCCACCAGTGAGCCTTATCAGGGTATCTTAGAGGAGTACCTAGAGGAGCAGAAGCAACTCAAGGACAGCTGGCTGCAGCATCAAAACTCACCACACTATACGCACAAAAGCTAGACACCTGAAAACACTGCCCAGCCTATAGGCAGCTCAATAGAAGTTCTTTTCAGGTGACTCAGTTGGTCTAAGCCTCTTCTAGTCAACCTGGCTGATGTTTCCATTTCTCCCAGGCTGCTCTGTTGATCTGTTTCTTCTTTGCAGCCTGGCTTGTCTGAGAGTCTTCTTCAACTTGGCTTTTAAAGATTGACATGCAGAGCTACTCTGAGCAGCTGCCCTACAGGATAGAGTTTTAATGTAGGAAGGAACTACTTATATGGTAGTAAAAAGAGAGTCTCCATCTGTAATCTGCCTTCTCAGTGCAGCAGGCAGTATAAGCCCCATAGTTCACATCTCTACACTTTCCCACATTTCTCCCACATACTAGTTCCAAACAGTTGTGCCACATGGCCATAGAAATGATTCAACTCCTACAACCAATTTTCTATAAGCCTTCTTGTTGCTCTGACAAATACTTGACTAGAACATCTTAAGGGCAGAAATATTCACGTTGGTTCAGTTTTGCAAATTTTGGCCCATTTTGACAAGGAGGATATGTAGGACACACAGATCACCTTGTGGTGATCAGGAGCATGAGAAAGAAAGCCAATGCTGGCTGCTTTTAGTTTGTCTTCTTTGATTCCATCTCAATCTACAGAATATGGAGTCGCTCCACCCACCTCCAGAATATGGAACTGCTCCCCCTACCTTGAAATGCCCTCATAGACATAGCTTGGTAGTCTGCTTACTCACTTCCTAGGTACTTTTCCATTCAATCAAGTTGATAATCAGGATTAACATATATTGTTAAAAGTATATTTGCTTTCATAAATGACCTTATATTTCCTACTTATCTTTACGAGAGACAATTCATTGGCCCACTTGGTTGTGGCCTAGTAACTGTGAATTCTATGAGTTCAGTTTCTCATAAAAATTGATTTAATTAAATAGAAAATAATATTTTATGATATATTTTTTCTTTTTTGTGACAAATGCCTTTTTTATTTATTTTTAAACTTGGTGTGGTTTCCTTCTTTCCTGGCATCAGAATGAACTATTCTACACTCATCCCGTGGCATTCGGGAAGATGTTTGAAGGTGTGTGTTCCTCCTCCCCACGGTATCTGGGCCCTCCAGGAGCTTTGGAATCTCCAACAGCCTTCAGTGATTACTTTAAGACAGATAAGGCTCTTCTGCCTCCTACTGGCTCCTGTGGAGCTCTTGCTCTGCTCTCCTACTCTCAGAAATCAAATCTGTTGGTATTTCTTCTCTCTCCTCATTTTGGAAAAATATTGATTTGCCCAGAGACCTCAGTTCTCTGATGAATCTGAGAATTGTGAATTTTCATTTTGTTTAGGCTTTTTTCTTGTATAGATGGAAATAGAGCTTTAAAAATCCTCCTATGCCTGATTAGAATTGGGAAGTCCCACTGTTGAATTTTTATTGTTGCACTAAATAATATTAAGCATCTTTTCCCGCTAGGATTTATAGTTTGTGAAATACAGTAGCAATTAGAATGACATTTCCTTGAGTACAAGTCTTTATTGTATGTCTAGTCAAATTGATAGAATGTTAGGCTGGGTATTTTTAGCTATTATAAATAATGTTCACAGAAGTGATCTCTAATGTTATCACATATATAATTGATAAAGACTGCCATGCAATTTCTTTTGGTAAGATTGTTGCTAGTGAATGGAATGTTCCTTAGCTCAATTCAGAGGAAAAATGATAAAACCCAAAAGTGTAGCTCCCTTTAGTGTTGGGAGCACTCAGCTCTCAGTGTTGGGAGCACTCAGACAAGGCACTCTCGAAGCTTCAGCTGCTAGGGTTCAATGGGTTGTTGTGGCAGCGGCGGCAGCAGCAAATATGCAGAGCGCTGAAGTGGCAGCTGAAGAAGTCATGGTTGTCCAAGGGCAGATGCTGCATTAGGTCCCGGTGCAGTGGTGCTGCGTCAGCTGCAGAAGTGATAGGTGTGTCTCCTCCATCAGCCACACATCTAACACCCCATTGTCAGACCCCATAGCTGCCTGCCTCCCAGACTATCAGCAGGGACTATCAGCAGGGGCGTTAGTGTCCACACAGGCTTCCAAAAATCAGCAACCAAACTAACTCAGGTCCAAGAAAAGTAAATGTAAGCAAACATTTCTACAAAACTTACTTAGCTAAGAAATAATAACAAAAGAAGGAAAGTTCCTCAAACAAACAGAACCAACCAGCTGACTGTAGCTATGTCACTGCTAATTATGGAGTGAATTATGCTGTGAGACTCTCTTCTTCATTATAGGAAACAACGTGACTTCTGATAACCAAGCATGCTGCAGTTAGTCAAGTGTCAGTTCCTTCTTAGCACTGTGTCTCTCTTCTTACCTTCTAGGAAGCTCAGAAACGAGTGTTAGTTTTCAGTTGTGTTTAGTTGCCTTAACCCTCCAGCACTTGTCTTCATCACTGTGTTAGTTATAGTGGTTTCTCTGTGTTATTAAAGCTCTTATTTTCATTTTGAAAGTGGTTCACAGTTAATAGTAAATTATCTGTCCTCCAGCACTGCCTAGTCAGGTTTTCGGCTGTAGGCTGTTCCTAATCCATACTTACTCTATAGGCTTCTCTTGCCCATGACTTCAATTATTCATTGCTTGGCTTGTCCATAATAAATTATTTGTCTCAGACATACTTTGTCTTGTTGCCCTTTATGCTTTATGGTTCCTCTGAGTTCTGCTTGCTACTTTAGTATGAACTCATGTCAAACTATTAGAAATTCACTGTATCTAGAAAGATTTGCTGCAAAAGTTACATAAAGATAAATTTTAAAATTGATTGTAGCTGCATCTACCTGTACTTTTAAAATTTAAATTAGTTTTTTTTCCATTGGGAAAATATTTTTAATTTTTCAGAATTACAAAAGTTTTAGAGTTTATCAAGCTTCTGTAAGAAAGTCATCTTCGTGTGACATTGCTGATTATGTGGAAGAATATCATATGTCCAACTTATTATCAACATATGATAGTTTGGGCTAGCCACTAGCCAACCAACCTTTGTGTTTTTATTTATAAATTCCATTGATCTCTGTCTGTTTTTGCATCTAACTCATATAAAAGATAAATTTTAAATAGGAATTTTCTCTCAGATGTGCTTGTCCCTCATGTCTTTTATGTTGGCAGTACCTGGTAGTGTTTAGCTCTCTGCTAAGAGAGCCTTGGTATGAGTCTCTTTTTAGAGTTTGAACTGGTTCCAGAAAAGATGAAGGATACTCTTAATTCTATTACTTCTTTTGAACAACAGGCCTATAGACGTTTTTATTTCTGAAGACATTTAAGGCTTATCATCTTTGAATTTATAGTTCTTGTGGATATTGGTTTTCCTGCTAGGATTTTGTACATATTGTTTTTGATAATTTCTATTTTGTTTCATTTCTCCCCCACCCCAACCCTTGGTTTGATGACTAAGTTGACCTAATGAACTAGTCTTAGATTGTACTCTTGTTGCTAAACTTCCTTTCTGGGGGAGCCATGAGCAATGGTAAACCTCCTAAAGTTCCAGTGATAAATTAAGGTAGAGTTCTACCAAACAAAGTTTGTTCTGGGGAGCCAATGAGTCCGTTGGGCTTCCTTATCGACATTGGTGAGTGCGTATTTACAGGGCAAGACTGTGCCTGCCAAGCATTTACCTAGCGGACACAGTTGATTTTCTATAGACACACAGATGGATTTCCCTCTCTGAGTTTTTCCTGGCCTATATACTCTAGCTCCTTCCTGAGGCCATGTGCAATTAAGGCAGCGTTGTGCATAAGAGGAAGGCCTCATGATCCCCTCCAAATCTCCACAGGGAGGGTGGGGCAGTCATGTCACAAGCAGGCTCAGTCATGTCACACTCCAGGCTGGAGTTCCTGAGCTTTGAGGATAGTCACTCAGAACACCATCGTTTGAAAAACTCCACCTAAAAGGTAGTACTAAGTCATGTGTATTTGGAGACATGATTAAGCCTGTTATAACGGCATTGTCTGTGTTCATCTTTCCATTAAAGCTGGCCCATATAGTGAGACAAGGTGTTCACTTATCATATCATAGTGTGTTCATAATGGGACCATGTTTTCCACCAGAGTGATTACATTACAACTATATCCATCTACATGGACGATTTGGAAGACAATATTGAGCAAAAATAGCAAGACCCAGAATATGTTTAGTATGATTTAATATAAATAATGTTAAAAATAAGGCAGACTATATAACATATTCAATAAATGTTTATTTCTTTAAACTATAAAGAAAAAAGAGATCAAACCAAGCAAGATATGTCCTTGCAGTATAGCTGTTCCATCTGGCATAGTTGTGGAGGTTAGAGGATGAGGGAAGCAGGGAAGTCAAAGATGATGCAATGCTGCAGAATCTTTTTGGATTTGTGTGTAGACTGCTTCTGCACACTAACCCAAATAAATTTATAATAAATTTATCCTTTCCTCATTTTAACCCAATTTCATATACTAATTTTAGGTGTGTTCAGTATCTAAAATCTCAGAATAGAAGTAAAATAAATCCAGCATTTATAGTGTGGCCCCCTCCCCAGTGGAGCCCAGTGGAGCCCAGTGGAGCCCAGTGGAGCCCAGTGGAGCCCAGTGGAGCCCAGCTGCTACCTTACCTCATGTAACTGCCATTCATTTTACCTCTGAATCTGGAATCCTGCTTTAGTTTTCATTCATAACCTCCAGTCATTTGGAGAGGGCTTAATAAGGCATAGCTACTGAAATATGAGATAATTAGATATTCATGGATCTGAGCATCTCTGTTATACAAAGATAAAATAAAGGTTAGTTTCCATTGAAAATTTTATTATAACAAAAACAAAGCCAGATACAGTGGCATAATCCTCTAATTGCTACTATTGGAAGGCTGAGGAAAGATGATGGCCATGAACTTGAGCTTACCCTGGCCTAGGTATTACGTTCCATGCCAGCTAGGGCTACAGGCGGATACTCTACCTAAACAATACTAAAACCAAATAAACAAATGACTGAACATCAACAACAAAATCATAGTATTTGTTGTTGTTGTGTTTGCTTCTTCTTCTTCTTCTTTTTTGTTTTGTTTTTCAAGACAGGGCTTCTCTGTGTAGCCCTGGCTATCCTGGAACTCACTTTGTAGACCAGGCTGACCTTGAACTCAGAAATCCCTCTGCCTCCTGAGTGCTGGGATTAAAGGTGTGCGCCACCACGCCCGGTGTGTTTGCTTCTTGATTGCAGAAAAATGCTGATGCTGTTGGGTTTGTCTTGTAGGCTTCAAATAAGCATGAGGCCAGATGGCAATTCTTGAGCTAAGGGGAAGAATGGAGATGGTAAAGAAGTCAGAGAAAGCCAGGAGGCGCATAGGAGCAGGGTCTGGGTTCTGGGTACTGAGTGCTGGTTTGAAGTTGCAGCAGAATGTGTTCCAGAATGTTACAGATCTGCAATCGGTTTCCAGACGGGGTCAGGGCTAATGCTGTCTTGTACAGTGTCACAGAGAGGCAGAGTTAATGGAGGAAGGATGGAGTGCTGCAGTGTCTGAGTGAATAAACAGAAGCTTAGGATGGAAGATAATCTTTCCACCAATTAGGAATAGAGTAAACATCTAGAACTGTGAGTAATATTTAGAGAAAATTACTATAATCTTAGTGTTCTGTCTGCAGAACAAAATACTTTGGTACCAAACTTTGACCATTTTTATTTGGAAATGATTCCTCCATTCACAAAACCACTGTTGCTTTTCTAGGGCTGTTTTCTAGATATTACTCAGTAAGAGAATAACTATATCTTTTTACCTTAGCTATATATGTTTTCTTTATTAGATTTTTAGATAAAATTTTGGAATGCATTTTTCTTTCTGCACACTTCAATGTTTTCAGTGTATGTTTCATATTTAATATTAAGTGTTTAATGTGTTGTCCATCTTACCCTAATAGATAGGTGCCATTCTGGTACATGTCAGGGGAAGCCCATGGATGTGGCAATGGAACCGAGCACTGTGGTGCTGGGCTGGACTATGGAAGCTGATTGGTCCTACCATTGACAACTAAGATGTTAAGCTTATGAAATAAGTATGAAATAAGTTATGTTTTCCTAAGACATGCCAGCTTACAGTCTGTTTAAATCTTTTCCATAGACTGAATCTGTACTAAAACAGGAACTACATGACCTTGTAAAACTGAAGACTCTGGTTGATGAAGAAAATGCTTTCTTGAGGAAAGAATTATGTGATTTACAGAAGAAATTTAAAGATAAAAGCCAAGAAGTGAAGGTGTGTTGACTTGTGCGTGGCTTCCAGTACCTTTGCTTTGAAGTCCCCCTTGACGCTTTGCTAGCCCCTGTGGCACAGAAAGTGACAAGCTTGCCAGAAAATCGCCTTAGGCCTTGCTGTACCAGTTTTCTCACATGCAAAAACTCTGCTAAAGATGCTTTAAAGCTAAGACGCGAAGCTTTATAACTTACAGATAAATAGTTAATGATGGAAATGGAGCTAAGAAAGTAGGAGTGTGAATATGTGGCTTCTTGTAATTAGATTCTGATGGGACTGGCATTATTAATTGATAAAACCCAGGTCTGGGAGGATATGTCTGTGTGGGTCTCAAAAATAGCTGGGGACAGCATCAAAGGCAGCTTGATCAATTAATGGGCTCTTTGCAAATGTGTACTCATCAAAGCTGTCATCCAGTGAAAAAATATGACCCATGCACCTGCATGAAAAGAGGGCCGATAAAGTACACAGGTGACCTTGGCCATCAAATATGGAGAAGCTGCTGCGCGGGTGAAACTGCAGTTTACATTTGCTGATTAGTTCTCACCTTTTTTATTTCGTGTTTATCGGCCCTTGTGGTACTGTTCTACAGGACGCCAAGGAGTGTGTACAGAGTAAAGAAGAGCAAAACAGATTGGTTATAAAAAACCTGGAAGAGGAAAATGAGAGATTACGAACACGCTGCACTGACCTGCTAAATGACCTGGAGAAACTGAGGAACCAGGAAGCACACTGGAGAAAAGAGAAACACAGTGTGGACACGAGAGTAAAGGTACAGGGCGGACCTGTGTCCATGAGCTGTCCTGGGCCCAGCTTCTTACAGCAGCCGAATATAAGATTTTCCTTAAATAACAAGTTATCTATTCAGATCCACCAGTAGGGACCAGCATTAATTTATATTCTTTCACTTAAGACCCATAGCTTTTTAAATATTGATGTTGCAAAGCAGGAAACTGACTTCAAATAGTTATCCTAAAATGTAATCATTAAAAAATAAAGGCTATTGCTTTTGAAATAAAGTATATTTTGAAAAATATACTTAGAACCATTGGTTCGGGTTTTTAAAATTTAGGCTTTTAAAAATGGGGCTAAAATTTGTTGCAATGCAGTTAGGAGACTTTTCTGCTTCCTTTAAAATCAACATGTAAAAACCCCACAAAACAGTTAAAAATATGCATGGTTCTATGATAATGTTTTCTTTGGATTTAGGGAAAGAGTAAAGTTTTATTAGAAGATAAAACTCTTTGTAGTATTCTTTATTCTCATATCTATTTTGAGCATCATTTAAGAATATAATGTTTTTCTGTCATATTTTCTTTGTCTTGAGAATTTTGTTAATTTATTTTCCCTTTAAATTTCAAATTTTTCTTTTATCATGTATTTTATTGAAAGGGGCAAAAACAAATGAGGCCAGTGAATATGAAAGTTTCTGTGTGTGCATGAGGAAAGAACACCTCAGTGCATACGTGCATATATCCATCGTGTATCTCTTGTATGAGTATTTGTATGTGTGTGCATATTTGCAGGTTTCGGTAGGTGTCCAGACTTATGCATGAATATTCATCGGGGAGTGGGATAAGTTGGAGTATGAATCTATTCATTGCACATATTTTATACAGTTCATCGACTTAGTGAACCAATGAGCCATTGGGGTAATTGAATCTTGATATGTTTGCTTTAATTTTTATTATTTTCTTGTAAAGTCAACCTTTAATAATTTGATGGTTTTATGAGATTAAGTGATGCTGCCTCGTGTTCAGTTATAATTGATTATTTAGTTATTGTTTGAAATTTTTGTGTCATTTAAATTACCAGTTTTCTGGTTTGCTATTGCTTTTTGTGGAACAACATTTTTTATTTTTGTACCTTGAAGATAATTAATTGGATTGTAAAACTTTGTGAATTGATAAGAATCTGTATCTTATTTCATTACTTAATGTTCTTGGTTTTAAAATACCTCACCAGATTTAATAATTTGTTCATTTGAGATTCATTTCCTCTTTTCAAATTTCCTTGTATGGATGGGTTTGTATATAGACTGTTACTTTTGTGATTTGAGGCATGGGAGTTTTGTAATTTAAATAATAAAGCCTATTTCTTTATTTTTTGGTAAGTCATAAAATGAAAGTTTATATATTTCTTCACTGAGATATAACATAAAGAACAATTTTGTTAATAAATTATACTAAGAAACAAATAGTGCCATATTTATAATTTAATTTTGAGAGAATTGTTATTCTACCAGGCATAAATGTGGAATGTAACTATATAATCTTCTAGAGGTTTTTGCTTTGCTCTTGTTAATTTGTGCATGGGTCTCAGCTATAAACCCTACCATAGGTAAGGAAAAGATACTAATTTTCTATCCTATGTACATATTTATTTTTATTTGCTTTGGACCAAGTTATAGTGAGATTTTTTAGGTTATAGGATAACTGTTTTTAAGCTTTTGAGTAAACTGTCTAATTCTGTTCTAAATAGCTATGTATCCTTTTTTTTTTTTTTTTTTTAAATATCTTTGTCTACAATATTGTCTGCCTTTTTGGCTGTAGTTAACCCGGTGATAGTTGTGAAATGGTATCTCATTGTATGTGTGCTTTTTGGTCCTTATTCTGTTTTTTTGTGGTAATGGGGATTGAACCTAGAGCCCTGTGCATGATAAGTAAATGTTCTACCACTCTATCCCCAGTTCTGATTTTAATCTGTATCATGATAATGATGTGAGCATCTTTTCATGTGTTACTGGTCATTTGCATAGCTTTGTAGAATTGTCTATGCAAATGCAGTGAATATAAGTCCCTCACTTGATATAGAATTTGACACTGTTTTGTTGAGGTTTTTGGACTGATCTTTACTTGTTTTTTTTTTTTTTCTTAATAAGTATAGTAACAACAACAAAAATGATCTTGCTATATTGTACCAGTTTGATTTTGTGCTGCTGAGTTTATATAATTCTACTTTAGTTTTTCTAATGGCTGGGTCTGCCCTTTCACACTGCTATGAGCTAGTGATGTTTCTTTAAGCACAAAGGAGTTTCTCACTTTTTATGCAACTTGGCTACTTTAATTTTTTATTGTTGCTCAATTTTTTGGATGGTATAAGAAACCAATCTATAATCAAAAATCATAAGACTGGATCCTACCTGCTGATGTTTTTATGATTTCCCTGAAGCAAATATTTTCTCTGCATACACACACACACACACACACACACACACACACACACACACACACACACACACACACACACACACCCTACCACTAAATTCTACATAAGAGAGAAAATTAGTCACATTTTGTCTTACTGATAACTTTTTAATGTGGTGTAGGATACAGGTTCAACTTTATTCACTCAAATCTTTCAGTTCCCCACACTACAAAAACAAAATAACAAAAACATAAAACAATAACCAAGGCCTACAAAAGAGAAATTGATTGCCTTTTACCCACCAAAATACCACCAAATATCTTGGCATTCTTGTTAAATACTATTTAACATAAATATGAGTTTATTTCTGGAACTCAGTTCTGTTCCTGTTTTTATATATGGTCTCTAGTAGCCATACTACGTTGATTACTGGAAACTTGTAGCTAATTTCAAATATTGGGTGTGGATTTTTCCCCCCAAAGTTGGCTATATTCAAGGTCTTATATTTGCACCTGAATTTTAGAATCAGTCTTACCATGTCTACAAAAAAAGCCATGTTTCATTAGAGGGGAGAAGAAAGACGAAACATATATAATGCATTTATTTTCAGTTTTGTTGATTGTTTGTCTCCAGGGCCTCTTCAGTTTTCTAGTAGCATGTATTTCCCACCACATCCTGTCTACCTCAGCTCTCTGGATCTGCTTGAACAGTACACATCTCTTCCTTTCATGTCCTACTGGCGGATCTTGTGCAGATAATTAACGCAGTGTAATATATTAATATTATATTTTATTTATCCATCCTTTCCATGCATTTCGAGTGGTGAGTTTATTTCTTTTATTTCAAGAGTAGAGTGACAAGAGAACCTAACTTTTGCAGTGTTCTTGTACTGTTAGGAATGTCTTTCAGTCAGTCCCTCATTACCTCCATTGTGAATGTATGGCAGTCTGCCCCACATCACCTCCAGCACTTTCTTCTTTTGTATTTTGTTATTATTTTTAGAGCGTAGTGTGCATTTTGTTTCATTTTATGTATGTATATATGCCTATTGATGTTTTTGGTTGCTATGAGAATTGCATGTTACCATCCTAACATATACCAATTTAGATTGAATTTTAAAATGTCAGTTGCCAATGTCTTACAAAAACTCGGCTTTCTTGTAGAAATTACTTCATGTAGAATAATTCCAGAGGTCAGAAATTATAACACGAGTATAAAGACTTGTTTTGTTCTTCATTTTAATGAAAATGCTTCCAGTGTTTCTCCATTTAACATAATATTGGCTGTTGGTTTGCCATATACAGTGTCTATTTGTTATTTCTATTCCATGTTTTTTCAGGGCTTTATCATGAGTGGATGTTGGATGAGAGACTATCTTATTTTGTCTTGTGTTAATATATGTAATTAATAACCTTTATTGATTTATGTATTTTGAAACATTCCTGCCTCTCTACAGTAAGCCCAACCTGATCAGGGGGAATGGCCTTATGATGTGTTCTGAAGCAAATCATACTTGGGTGTGAAAGTATTTTATTGATAATTTTTATTTTTAAGCTCTTTTGGGATATATGTCTGTAATTTTTTTATTTTTATCTGCTTTTGGTATCAGAATAAAGACTAGCTTTGTAGAAAGGGTCTGTTGCTATTCCTTCTTTTTCTATTTTATGGAATAGTTTTGAGAAATATTGGTATTGTTTTTCTTTGAAGTTCTGATAAAATTTACTAGAGAATCCTTGTGGGCCTGGACTTTTTTCTTTTTAGTTGGGAGATCTTTGTCTCATCTCAGTTTAAGTTGTTAAGTCATACACACCTAGAAATCTATTACTTTTAATTTTCAATGTAATAAAATGTATAAAAGAAAGTTTTCATTTTCCTTATGAAAGGTAGTGTTCCTTGGTATATAGTACTTTGGGCTGACCGTTATCTGAAAGATAACCTGAAATAACCTAAAAGGACCTGACATATATTTCTCCAGATCTTTCTGTCTTGTAAAGTTTATTCCAATAAGATACTGTTATTCTGACAAGCCCGCCTTTATATGAGACTTGATTTTTTTATCTTTCTGCTTTTAATATGGTTTGTGTATTCTATTAGATGTTTTAATTATACTGTGCTGAGTTCTTTTCCTAATCTTGTTTCTTTGTAATATTAAATGTCCTCTGTATATACATTGCCATCTCCTTTCCTAAATGAGACATTTTCTGTTAGGATTCTTTAAAAAAGATTTTCCATGCCTGTAGAACAAGCTTTTTCTTCCTCTTTGCCTGTTGTCCATAAAATTGGCCTCTTTCGAATAAACCATATATGTTCCACAGATACTCTTTATATTTTATCATTCTCCTTGTCTGATTGCTCCAGTTTATCTGTCATGTTTTCAGATACTCTCTCCTGTCTCTGATCCATGGTACTGGTGAAACTCTACAGGGAGATTTTTATCTCCAGGATTTTGTATTGGTTTTTACTTATCATTTCTCTTTGTTGAATTCCTCTTTCCCATCCTGAGTTGTTTTCCTCATTCCATTCAGCAACTTTGTGCTCTCAATCAGTGAACCTTTTTCCTTTCCTTTCCTTTCTTTTCCTTTCCTTACTTTTCCTTTTCTTTCTTTTCCTTTCCTTTCCTTTCCTTTCCTTTCCTTTCCTTTCCTTTCCTTTCCTTTCCTTTCCTTTCCTTTCCTTTCCTTTTCTCTTTTTGCCATACTTTTATTATTTCTTTGGAGTTTCTAATTCACTCTCAGTGCCATTGTGGTAATAAATTTGAGGAAAATTATGGTATTTTGATTTTTAAATGTATCTTATGCATCTGTACTATTTATTTGCTTAGTTTAATTTTTATTAGCTAGATTCATTTAAAGTATTTGCAGTATTCGCTTGAACTTGGTTGTGGTGGAGGTGGTTGTATAGTTCAGAAAATATTTCCTCATTCTTGAAGCATATAGGTGACTTATGTAATCTCTATATTAACCATGAGAACCTGCTCACTTTGCTCTTAGCCTCTTAGTAAAATGTTCAGTTCAGTTCAGTTCAGTTCAGCGCGCGCGCACACACACACACACACACACACACACACACACACACACGAATTTCTTTTTGATTCTTTTTAAATCCTTCCATTAATTTATATTTTTTGGTTTATATATGCAGGATTCCACATTTTTTTGTCTAATTTTCCTTTTTTTTAATATTACTGCCTGGTAGTGTAGCATGTAGAATTCCTCAGGTGTGATGTCTCAGTATCCTGTTCCTTTTGACAGGGTTATGTTTCTCTTGCTCCTTTTGGTGTCTTCTTATGCTTTGTTGCTGAAAGTCAAGCATTTGCTGTGGTAACTGGTAGTACCTGAAATAAGTTTCTGCCCAGGCTTGAGGGTTTGGCCTTTGCTAATTTTTTAAATAGTTGCTTTATTTTGTTATTTTTACAATCAGTTCACAAAGGCCATATTCCTCAGTACACATTTCCACTGAAATCTCTCATTTAACTCAAGTTCAGTTGTATGAATGTAGTGGTCTAACCTGTGGTTCCAGCATAAAGAGGGTGAGGCAATTTACTTAATGGTAAGTAATAGACCAGCCTGGAGTACAGAATGGAATTTGTCTTAACAAACAAATAAACAAACCCCATAGAAGAACAAAGCAGGGGTGGGAAAATGGAATGACAGGACTTCTCTTGAGTGCTAAGAGTTAGAACTAACAATTCAAATAAACACCCAATCACGCCCCAAACCCCTTCCTGAGTCTTGGTTAGCTCTATGCTCTTTTCCTACTTCATCACACCAGTGCCATCTTCAAGGATTAGCTAGAGGAACAATGGGTCAGGGGATTTTCTGAGCAGCTAGTGTGCTTTGAGAGTGTTGGCTGATTCCTAAATTCTTCTGTGTAGATGGGTTTAAAGTTGCCCTCACTCCTATTCCTTGGGTGTTCTGTTGCATGTTTAGATTTGTAACTCATTCTTTCTAGCATCAGTAGTTATTTCCTCTTGTTGATTTTCGTAAGTAATGGTTCACACTTTTCTTGATTGTGCTTTGAGTTACAATTAGGGAAAGCTGCCTTGCATCAAATGCTTGCGTGTCTCTAGACAAGTTAACATGGACAGTTTGCAGTAGATATTGAGTAAGTCCTGTTTTATACCCTAATGAACCAGAAACATGGCTTCTTACTTTAAGACTACCACTGTTTTAGCAATTCCTAGCCTTAAGATCCCCTGTTACTCGGGTGGATGTGTAGAAGGTCAAATGCAACAACCTCGTAAATTCATTGGCTCATTGCTCCCAAATCCATTTGCCTTTCAGGCTTTGGTCTGAGTATTTTTCAGAGCTCAGTTATACTCTGGAACCTTCTACTTATCTTTCAGTGTTTCTAAAGGAGATGGCGGATTTATTAAATGTAGGATACTGGGTTTGGCATGAGTTGCTCTTTAAGTATGTTTAATATATTATCCTAGTGTCTTTATCCCTTGGTATCTATAACGAGAAGCCACTTGTTAATCATATTTAGGTAATTCTAAGTGATACCTCACTTTTGAGATTCTCCCTGTGTCTTTGGTGTTCAGCATTTTTACTGTACATGGATCTCTCTGCACTTGTGGCATGTGACATTTGTTGAGCTCTGTGGCATTTAGAGGCTCCCCCCTTTTTTATGGTTGTGCAGTTTTTACCCATTATTTCTCCAAACATTTTCCCCTCACTTTTGGTATTCCCTGACTAATACTTTTCTAAGGCTGATATTTTTTTCTTTAATCTTTATCTTCAAAATGGTTGTCTTTATTTTTGTCAGTTAATATCTAAGGCTAAACTCTTCTATTGAATTTATTTATATTTACTGTGCTTTTCTAACTTAGAATTTGACCTAGATATTTAAACTATTTTGTTTTTAGATGACACTTGTATTCATTTGTTTATTTTCATGTTTCAACAAAACTTTATAGTAAGTTTGCTAAGTCCTGAAGTTAAAAGAAATAGACCTAAACAATATGTAAGTCCATATGCAATGAAATGATAGACAATCTACATATCAAATTAAAGCTAGACAAATCCAGTAGGGGGAAAGTGTCTCAAAGGGTCTCAAAGGGCAACAGAGTCAGAGACAACTCCTGAACTCACTGTTAGGTGTCCCACAAGACCAAACTACACAATTATAACCTATGTGATTAAGGGCCTAGGTCAGGTCCATGCAGTCTCTCTTGTTGGCCGTTCAGCCTCTGTGAGCCCTTATAGGCCCTTTGTCCCTCTGGCTCCTAGAATCCTTCCTCCTGATTACCCAAGTTCAGCTTAATGTTGGCTCTGGGCCTCTGCATCTGTTTCCATCACTGGCTGGGTAAAGACTTTCTGATAGCAATTGAGCTAGATGCCAATCTATGAATATCATCATTTCATTGAATTTTTTTTTTTCAGTTTTTGGTCCTAGCATGGGTCTCTGGGCTCTCCAGCCTCTGGTTTCTGGCCCTCTTAGAAGAGTTGGGGGTGGGGTGGGGGTGGGGGTGGGGGTAGGAGGGGCTTGGGAGTGAGAGGTGGGGCTCTTATGGCATGGGTCTCAGGCTGGATGAGTCATTGATCAGTCACTTGATACTACTTTTGTAATCATACTTTTTCTGTACTTACTAGTTTCAGGTTTTAGGTTTTTAGGGTTGTTTTAAATTTGCTGTGTGACTACCTCATCATTTCACAGCCACTTCTATTCCTTCTCTCATAGGCGAATGACACTTGGATGCTTATTTGCATGTCTTAACATTCTGTTGTTGTTTTACTGAAATGTGTGAATTGTAGTGTTTTGGGATAACAGTTCCTTCCTGCTTCCATCCTAGGGCTTCCTGGTTTTAGGGATCATTTACTTCCTGGTGATCTGGACTAGATTAGTAAAAGGAAGTCCTCAGATGTTGCTTCCCAGAGGTTGGGCCTGGGCAGGTGGCCAACTCAGTTTGTGTTTCTGCAGTATTCTTCTTTCCTCTTTCTCTTCTTAGTCTCATTGTTGATTTGTCTGTTAGTGTCCATGCCATCCTGAGTTGATAGGCTGTAAAAATTGCTAGTTGAGTGTTCCATTGCGGACAATGTCTTGGTACTCTAGCTGCTCAAAAGTTTGATTTCGTTCAATATGAGTCATTTGCTGAGTTAGAGAAAAATGTGATCAAGTCTATATAGGTACATACTTGTAATCATAGCCCTCAAGAGCCTGAGGCTAGAGTGTTGGAGTTTCAAGACCAGCCTGGGTTACCTAGTAGGCTTATGGACAGCCAGAACTATCAGTGGTACCATGTGTAGGATAAAATGGCCATAATTTCTAATGATCGTTTGAGTGTACAATTTAGTGAGGCTAACTACATTCATGCTCTTACGGAGCCATCCAGTGGATCTTTACCTTGCATTTCTTGTTCCCAAGTCTTCTACAGTTGTGATTCTACTTTTTGTTTCTAAGAGTATGAAAATCTTAGATATCTTATAAAAAGAAACCTTAGTATACTTTTTGTGTCACAATCAAGGTTTCTAGATGTTACAGTAAATGTCAAATTTTTTCTTATATTATTATGGTAAGAGCAAATTAACATAAATATCATCTTAGCTATTTTGTATTGTGCAGTTTGGTAAAATATATTTACATTGCAGTAAAATTAATGTACAGAGATGTCCTTCCTTCTGAGATGAAATACAGTGTCATAAATAACCATGATTTGACTTTCTGTATCGAGAATTTGACTACTCTGTATACCTCGTATGCCTTTGTCTCTGTAATCGGTTCCTTTCACTTAGTCTGAGGTCTTCAAGGGTTAGCCATGTCCTCACATCTGACAGGATTTCCTTCTATTTTAAACTGCTCAACATCCCATTGTATATCTATATACATTTGTCCATTACTTGATGTCAGTGTGCTATTGGATGGCTTCCATCTCTTGGGTGTTATAAATTTTGCTGCCACGCACATGATATGTAAGTACGCACTCAAGATCCTGCTCTGAGTTCTTTTTGCTCGATAGCCCTGAAGCACGCGGACCTCTCTGTAGACAAGTCTGGCCTTGAGAGAGTTCTGTCTGGGTCTGCCTGCTGTGTGCTGGGGTTTAAAGGCCCATGATACCAGTGACATGTGGTTCTTAATGTTTTGAAAAACTTCTATGCTGCTTGTCACAGTGTTAGACTATGGTCAACAAGAGAGAGCGTCCATATCCCTGCCCATACTTATTTTTAGTGGTTGCTGTTCTAATCTGTGTGAGGTGACACTTCACTCTGGCTATGATTTCTATATCTCTGATGAAAATCATAGTAATTTTGAACATTTATTTGAGAAATTTGCATTTTATAATTGGTCATATCAATTTAAATTTCTTGCTTTTTTCAAAAAATTAAATTATATGATAGTGCCTTTTCAATGTATTTATTGTGTCTTTTGATAGCTCTTATAAAGTTTTATTTCTCTGCTTTTTTATACCTTCTTGCCTATTTGCTTGCATTGCTTGTATGTTTTGTGTCAAGGCTATCACTGTTAAATGATGTCATGAAGCTTTCCCCTTAAAACAAAACAAAACAAAACAAAACAAAACAAAACAAAAGACAGGTCCAATTTTTATTATCTATATACTCAATGGAGCATGGTCAAACTCTGTGATATACCCCTTAAAGAATTGAGTCTTTCCCTCCCCATACCCCACCAGAAGGCATCAATTGCGCAGCGCTAACTTCAGCATCCTTATAACATGTTTTAAAAGTTCTTTAAGAAGACTTCCTGTTTAGGCTGTTACCTTTTTCGGGGGAGGTCAGGTCCTGGGGGGAGGTAAAGGTGTTTTAAGAAGCCTTCCATTGGCTGGGCAGTGGTGGCACACACCTTTAATCCCAGCACTCAGGAGGCAGAGGCAGGTGGATTTCTGAGTTTGAGGCCAGCCTGGTCTACAAAGTGAGTTCCAGGACAGCCAGAGCTATACAGAGAAACCCTGTCTCAAAAAAACAAACAAACAAACAAACAAACAAACAAAAAAAGAAGCCTTCCATGTCCCTCATCCTTCATCACTAATATTACTGCCAAACAGGTTCCTTTCTCTTCATAGTCAGGGGTCATGGGTCATAGGTCTCTACATGATTTCTGGCCACAGCACAAACCATGAACATTGTACCCAGCTGCAGTAGAAACCATGAACCCAGACAAGGCCCTCAGAGGCTGCAGCATAGGCCAGTGATAACCCACTTGGTCTTTGATAGTAACACAGGCCACAGACATCAACACAGACCCTGGCTACAGCAGGACTGCAGATCCCTCGGGTGGCCAATTCAGGACACTCAGATAAATATGGGCCCCATTGGCAGCACATCCCAGAGACAGTGACATGGATTCAGGCCAAGGCATTTTTGACCATGGACATCCAACTGGAGTTAGGTGGTGACTCGGGCCTCCAACATCAGCCTGGTCCTTGGCTGCATCAGGACTACTGACCCACACATGATCCTCAGTGGCATCACACACCACAGTGGTCTTTCTAGGAGGTCCAGTCTAAGAAGTGAACCTTTCCTCAGCTCATGCCTCCATCATTGTCTAGAGACAAGATGATCCCAAGAAGTGTTAAGGATGTGTGTGTGGAGTCTGCATTTGTGCAGGCTCCAGACTGCTGTGCATGACCCCTGTGTCCCTACTGGACCGTGACATGATCCACCATCCACCTCAGCCCTCTCTCACACCTGTCCATGAGCCCACCTCTCACACATTCATCCTTTTTTTTTACATTTCTTTTTTAAAATTAGTAAAATTTATTTTAAAATATACAACTCAGTATTGACTTTTTTAAAGTCATCAAAATAAATTATAATAGTTAAATGCCTCTTAAATATACATGATGTTTTCTGAAGCTAAAAGTAATATGAATTCAACCAGTTTTTAAAATTTATTTGAAACATTAAACATGATAGAAGTAGGAAAAAAAATCTCTTATGAAGTCTTCTATGAAAGGAAATTGTGACAGCCTTCTGACTAGACAGAAACCATTCCATCTCCAAGGGAGAATACGTAGTGTAACTATGGCTTTATACAATGAATTTGGTAGTGTTCCTTCTGTCTCTATTTTGTGGAATAGTTTGAAAAGTATTGGTATTAGGTCTTATTTGAAGGTCTGATAGAATTATGCATTAAACCCATCTGGTCCTGTCTTTTTTTCTTTTTTTTTTTGGTTGGGAGACTTTTAATGACTTGCTGATTGCTTCTATTTCTTTTTCTTTCTTTCTTTTTTAAAATTTATTTACTTAGTGAACTATGTATGCTCTTTTGTGATTGGATTACCTTACTCGGGACTGCTTCTATTTCCTTATGGGTTATGTAACTGTTTAGATGGTTTATCTGATCCTGATTTAACTTAGGTATTTGGTATCTGTCTAGAAAATTATCCATTTTACCCAGATTTCCCAGTTTTGTTGAATATAGGCTTTTGTAGTAGGATCTGATGATTTTTTAAAATTTCCTCAGTTTCTGTGGTTATATCTCCCTTTTCATTTCTGATTTTGTTAATTTGGATACTGCCTCTGTGCCCTCTGGTTAGTCTGGTTAAGGGTTTATCTATCTTGTTGATTTTCTCAAAGAACCAGCTCCTGGTTTTGTTGATTCTTTGTATAGTTCTTTTTGTTTCTACTTGGTTGATTTTAGCCCTGAGTTTGATTATTTTGTGCCTTCTACTCCTCTTGGGTGTATTTGCTTCTTTTTGTTCTAGAGCTTTTAGGTGTGCTGTCAAGCTGCTAGTGTATGCTCTCTCCAGTGTCTTTATGGAGGAGGCACTTAGAGTTGAGTTTTCCTCTTAGCACTGCTTTGTGTCCCATAAGTTTGGGTATGTTGTGGCTTCATTTTCATTAAATTCTAAAAAGTCTTTAATGTCTTTTTTTATTTCTTTCCTTGACCAAGTAATCATTAAGTAGGACACTGTTCTGCTTCCATGTGTATGTGGGCTTTCTGTTGTTCTTGTTGCTATTGAAGACCAGCCTGAGTGCATGGTGATCTGATAGGATGCATGGGATTATTTCAATAACTTTGTATCTGTTGAGGAAGAAATATATAGCCAACGGAGTTTTAGGCAGGAGAAATGTTTGTTCTTGTCTATGATTTAAGTTAGTTTAAGGAAGTTCCAGACTATCGACTGCTGCTGTCTGCATTAGATTCTTCCTAACTCTTTAGAGGATTATATTCTTAAGAGATAATTACTGGGGGTTTAAACATGTTCATTACACAAGTGTGTCATTAGCTTTCTGTATCAGTTGACATTTGTTGTAAAAGTTAGGAGTGAAATAATTTTCTGAGCATGTGTCTGTAACCAAAATAACTGAAAAATATAAGTTTAAAACCTTGCTTTTATGAAATTTATATCATCGGTGATATGTAGACATGCATAAGCAATAAAACCTTCAGCTTTGTCACATAGGGATAAGTGGTATGAAGAAAAATGTGACAAGAAAAATGTTTGTAGCTTAGATTGGGGAGGTTTCTAGTTAATTAGGATAGTACCAATAACGTTTAATGTGTGTGCTTGCATGTGGGACCACCCACCACAGCATGGTAGCCCTCAGGGATGGCATTCCTGAAGAAATATGATTCTCCCTCCTCCCACAGATCCTCAGTTGCCAGTAGCTTCACAGCTAGAGGTAGGACTTCAGGAAGTCCTTCTCTACCCATGCTGAGAGTTTGACTGCTCTGATCTTGTGCAGCCCTTATGCTTGTCACAGCTTATGAACATGGGCCCCTTTGCTATTCAGCAAATAACGTTTCATTGCAGGCACCCACCACTTGTGGCTCCTGTTGCTTCCTATTCTTCAGTGATCCCAGGGCCTTTGGGAATGGGGTATAAAATGGACTTAGAGTTTAACAATCTATAGTTTTTACTCACTGGGAGTTGACCAGTTGTGAGTATCTGTGTTAATCTCTGTCTAATGCACATAGAAGCTTCTCTAGTGATGGTGGAGAGAAGCACTAATTTCTTATTATAAAGATAATATATTAAGGGTAGTTTAATACTATTTCAATAATAGTTTTGGTAGATCAAGCCTAGGGCCTCAAACATACTAGGCAAGCATGTTGTGTAGTACCAGGCAGCATCCCCAGCCTCTAGTCTCCCTTGAACTTCAGATTTTCTAAGGGTTTTTGCATAGCAATATTTTTCTGTTACCTATTTCACTCTAATGTTCGTTTGTCTCTTTTACACACTTTTGAGATTCTAAGGCCTCCAGTTTGCAATTTTTCCTTTATCCAGTTTCTTGAACCCTCTCACACGAAGCATGGGTCAAGTGGAATCTTGAGATTGGCAACTTTGTCTGAATGCTACCTAAGTACTTAAAAAATTTACCTGGTTTCCAGGCTAGAGAAAATTTACCTGGTTTCCAGGCTAGAGATCAAAGCTCTTTACCTGTGGTTTTGTTTTTTTTTCTTTTGTGATTTTGTTTTACCTGTTATAAACCTTTTAGATTTACCATTTCTACATCCTTGCATTTTGTATTAATTTCTTCTTTGTAGTTAAGTGTCTAGCAGGATACAGAGATGAATCCTGTACATTCCCCCTGCATCTTATAAAATAAATATCATATACTTTTGTTTATACTTCATGTTTATTATGTTTAATACAAGTGCTCTAACTTTAGGTCCTTGAAGAAAATTTGATTGAAGCAAAGAAAGAAATTGAGTCAGCACAGACTAAATATAATGTTGTGTCACAACAGCTGAATAACAAACAGGCTGAACTTCTCCAAAAAGATATGGATATTACATTGATCAGGCAAGTATATTCAGTTTTGAATTTTATTAGAATATCAGTAGTCATTCAGCATGCGCACTTATGTACATGGATATTGTTAATACTTCCAAATGATAACAGTATGTCTCCCATAGGCACATATAGTTATGCAGTGAAAATCCGGAATAGTGTGACTAAAGCGGCACTAGTTAGTTGGGGGAGCGGGCTCCCCAGCACTGAGAGATCAGGACTCTGTTTAAACAAGAACAGTGCTTGCATATTGTTTTCTGAACTTTTCTTCTGAATATGAACAGTGCATTTTCCTTAATTTAAAACACTGGACTCACTTTTCTTACCTGTTCTTAAAGAGATTAGGATGCTGACAAAGGCACCTTAGGGAAGGACAGCTCCCTCCACCCCACCCCCACCCCCAGGTCCCCAGAGGGGAAGGTGTGTGGCATCTATGAACAAGTACTTCCTGTCCATGTGCTGCCGTGTGAGGTGAGACTAGGAAGCAGAGAGAATTCCCATCTGGATCTGACACCGGAGTACGACCTGCCAACCCCATGCCCGCATTGATCTGGGTTTGCATCCAGGCTCCAAGCCTAGAAAGTCAGCAACCTCAGCAGACAGTGCCAAGAGCTCGGGAGCCAGCCACAGCTCGGGAGCAGTGAGTTTGTGAGGAACAGTTCACAGCAGACTTGCACACAGACCCACGTACTTTTCATAATTCCTGTTCACTTTTCTTTGTTTCCTTATAAAGTCAGGTCAAATTCAAGCCTTCCCAGTGGCCCAGAGAGAGACAAGAAGGGAAGGAGGGAGAGAGAGGAAGGGAGGAAGGGAGGAAGGGAGGGAGGGAGGAAGGGAGGAAGGGAGGAAGGAGGGAGAGAGAGGAAGGGAGGAAGGGAGGAAGGGAGGAAGGAGGGAGAGAGAGGAAGGGAGGAAGGGAGGAAGGGAGGAAGGGAGGGAGGGAGGGAGGGAGGAAAGGAGGGAGAGAGAGAGAGAGAGAGAGAGAGAGAGAGAGAGAGAGAGAGAGAGAGAGAGAGAGATCTAACAGCATGGCTATAAAGTAGTGTAAGAGGTAGGACAAAGCACACACTCGTCGTCACACAGACATTTTAATTCTCAAAAGTCTCAGTAATGTGAGCATCTCCCTTCTCTATATCGTCTGGTTGTGTTTGTTATCACTGATGATACATATATTTTGAATTTAAAAATAATAATTTTGTGTATATGAATTCTTGCTCTTATTAAGAGACAGGCGGTGTATCTGAATACTGGAAGATAAATAATTTTTGTTCTTATTTTCTGCCTGTTATAGTTTAACTTCCTGACACACTTTTTACATGCAGCATTTATTGACATAGGTCTCTTGGCCACCGGGCTCTCACTGTCCACAGCGGACATACTACTGCTATCTCCTTTGTTAAGATTTCTGTTTTAGTAAGAGAAAACAGCACAACCTAAACCCATTTCTTCTGTTTAAATGCCTTTATCATATTCCTTAGAGGCACTGTGAAGTTCCTTATTCACTCATCCTCAAGATTTGAAGGTTATTTTTATACATTCCCACTCTTCAGTATTCTATGACTACTGAAGACAGTAGAAGATAGGTTTTGCATATGTATTTGTCTGTGTGGGTACAGGGTTTATAAATACACTTGAGAAAATTCTTGCCTTAAATGTCTAAAAAGCAAAGCTTATTTTCTCTGTATTAATTTTCATCAGTCTCAAATAACTATTTGCATATTTTTATCTTAAATCCTTTCATATTTTTAAGCTATACATAAGAAAATTGCCACTTTAAGTGCACTCTACATAATATATAAAATAAAATGTATTTTTGTTTATATATGTATATAAAATAGGTATTTTAACCAACTAGATGGTGGAACCTGAAATAATGTCTCTATAATTACTCTTTCTGTCAAAATAGAATATCCAAACAATTTTTAGTTTTTTATGATTCGTGTTACACAAGATTTCCTGCCATGGGGATCTGGAAGTCTGGACCCCAGAGGTGGTGCTCTCCTGGGTCCTGAGCATCTTAGCTCTTCCACTGGGTCATTTGTCTCCCACTTTACCAGTGTTCACCTGGGTGTTGCAAGGACAGTTTCCCTTGTGTTGTTTTTCTTCCTTCTGACTGTGGCGCCTCACTGTCTTATAGATCATCTCCAGAGTCACATGGTGGTTTGAAAACTTTATTAGACCTTTTGATGTATTTTATTTTTTCACTATACTTAATGTAAAATGAAAGCATAACTTACCATATATTTAAAAGTATCTGATGACTATAGTGAGAACCACTGCTTATGAGTTCATGGAACTAAAATTTTAACTTTATTTCAATAAGAAGGTGGTTCTATGACAATATATCCAGAATTTTTTATTTCTATCAAGCTATAAAAGAAAATTGATAAGTATTTGCCTTTGAAAACCACAGTAGTTCTGTCGATATTTTCTAGATGTATGTGATAAATATTAAGTACTTTATATATTATCTTATTTATTAGTAAGTTTGCCTGCAATAAAAAATAGCAGATGAAAATAGGACGGCAATCTATCCCCTTAGATGAGCCCAGTTATTTAACTGCACTGACCTGTATTCATGCTTCTCTCCTTATCGCTTGCTCTGCACAGGAAAGAGCTGCAGGAGCTGCAGAACGTGTACAAGCAGAACAGTGCCCACACAGCCCAGCAAGCAGACCTGATCCAGCAGCTCCAGGCTCTCAACATGGACACGCAGAAAGTCCTGAGGAACCAGGAAGACGTCCACACGGCCGAGAGCATGTCATACCAAAAAGTACGCTGCTGTGTCACTGTGAAAATGTGAAGTTCTATGGATGAACTTAGGAAGACAGACTCAAGCTTTGAGAAATTTTCTATCTTTTTTTTACATGGTTTTTAACTTGTTAATATTTAAGTTTTTGTGAGCTTTCTATGGTAAAATTTAAAAAGTTGAAAATACAGACATAAAAGCAACTTGTAATCAGAACTTTTATTTCTTCTATGAAACATCTAGGTACAATAGTACTCGTATTATAAGAAATAATTGGATCAAGTGTGATCCTGATGTGTGACCTAAGGTACCTATGAAATCCACATCGTTTTATTGGTGAATGTGCTCAGACACTAAGGCGACAATGATGTGGTCTTCACAGGCATTCCTTTTCAATGATTTCCCTCTTTCTTTCTGAGTTTCTTGTTAGTAGTTGCTGTACTCTAGTTGATTCAGGATCCTGCAGCAAGGCTCACGTGTCTCTTTAGCTATGCCAACAGACATCATGAGAGTTATGTTCCTCTATAATAGCTGAGACTAGGTGAGGTTGGAGGAGGTTAAAGATGGTTTTTTGTTTTTTTATCCCCCAGTTCTGGGGGCAGCAGGTGGTAGGTGGAGCTTGTGGGTGTTCTTTACCCAGTGCAGTAGCTGATGCTGTGTGCAGGTGGGCTAGGCTGATGGGTGCAAGTATGTAGTCAGCTTCAAAGCTGTCTTTGTTGAGAGGCTTCTGTATGCTTATAGGGAGTCAGTGCTCGTCCCAGGAGATTTTTCTGGGCCCAGCAGGTTCTCAGTTACTCTAGAGGCCTGTGAATTTGTATTCCTAGTGATAGCAGATGTCTAGGTTCAGTGCTATCCTCCAATGCATTAGGGAGTATGTGTCAGGGAACAGAGACTGAGTTGTGCATTGGATGTGGAGGACCAAGGGAAGCAAGCATTATTCCTGCTGCTTTGAGCACTCTCAGACCCTGTTCAGCAAGCTTCCTCAGGTGAGGGAGGAAGCTGGGACAACCCAGTGCTCTGCCAGACCAGGGCTCAGAGTTCCAAAACCTGCTTGGAAGCAACCCACACATGTCAGACGTGTGGCTTCATAGGCTGAGCAGGTTAGAGCCGCAGATTCACAGCTCTCAGCCTTCACAGGCAATGAGCATGTTCCTTGTCACAAAGAATGGGACCACTACCATCACAAAGTGATCTCATGCCTTAGTTATAAATTTGTATTGTTAACTTTTTTCATACAATGTATTTTGATCATATTTTCTCTTCACTCCCCAAGTTCCCCCAGATCCGTTCTACCTCCCTACTCAACCAAGTGTTCTATTTTCTCCTTCCTCAAAAAAAAAAAAAAAAAAGAACCAAGAAAATGAAACAAGACAAAAACAAAACGATAAACAAAAAAGCACATTTTAAAAAGGCATGAAGTTCATTTTGTGTTGGTCACCTACTCCTGATCTTGAGGCCTACCTTGGAGGGTGCTTGTCATTTCAGTGGAGAAAACTGATTTTCAGTTTCCCAGCAGGTATCAGTTATCAGCAGCTTATTGGTTAGGAGTGGGACTTTGTGTCACTTCCCCTTATCCTTGCAGGGATTTTCCTCTGAATTGAATGTGTGTGGTCCTTGTACATGCATCACCGTGCATTGTGTCTGTAGGGTGCTGTTTCCATAGAGCCATCCCCTCCCTCTGGATCTGACAGTCTTTCTCCTCTTCCTTAAACATTCAGAGAGGGATGTGAAACAGACAGAGAGAGTCGAATGCTCTAAGATCTCTTATTGTAAGCATATGTACTTGTGGGTCTCTGTGTTAATCATTATCTACTGCAAGAAGCTTCTCTGATCAGGGTTGAGTGTTACCCTCTTCGATGGGGACAACAATATGGCATTAGTCATTCTTTTATTATTATGCTCACTTAGTAGAAGAAGAATAGGTTTTTCCTCCAGCACTTTGACATATCTATTCTCAGGTTCTTGGCCTCATTAACAGTGTCAGGTGTTGGTTATATCTCATGGACTGGGCTTTAAATCTAAGAAATTAAGAAGTGTGGTTGGTTACTGCTGTGCCCTTAGTGCTGTTGCTGCTCCAGTGTATCCTGCAGGTGGGTTGCTATGGTGGCTCACAGTATTTGTAGCTGGGTGAGATTGATGCTTTCTTAGAGAGTGTTCACTGTACCTTGCAGCACTATGAACACTAGTCAGTAGGGGTGAAGCCTCTCTTGAGCACTAGGGCCTTACTGCCAGGCTGTGGAGGGTAAATGACAGCGTGGGCAATGGTATGTGATAATTGGTGGTGTGTGTGTTGAGGGGGAGGCAGCTATGGAACCCCGTTGGCAAATTATTCAACAATATAGAACTCATTCTGAGCCTGAATATTTTATTTGGTACATATAGTGCAAAGTTGGGGCATTCTCTCCTCATTATATGGTAAGCTCATTCGGATGCCTTTTATATATTTTAGAAAGCTAAAGTAGTTTTCATATGGATTTCCAAGAGACCTTCATTATTTGTTATCCCTCCCCATTACTTTCTTCACCCTCCTACTCTTCATTTATTCCTCCTATTATAATTTCCTCTTTGTCTATTTGTAACACTATATTCTGTTTCCATTTCTTTGGAAAAATCACTTCTACTCTGTCCCTCAGCCCCTTCTGAGCTACCTAACCTCTGTGAATATTCAAAACGAAGCACACATGCCTAAGGTTAACATTTATCATTCCCATATAACAGAAATCGTGCTGGGCCGTTCACTCTGAGTCGGTGTTAACTCTCTCAGGATGACTGTTTGTAGCTCCATTATTTACCTGAAAATTTTATATTTTTCTTAAGAACTGAATAATATTCCATTGTATGAGTATACCACATTTTCAGTATTCATTTGTCAGTTGATGGAGATTGAGGCTGCTTTCAGCTTCTAATTATTGTAAACAGAGAACAGCAGCGGACTTGGATGAACAAGCATATCTGTAATAGGATGCAGAGACCTTTCAGTATGTGCTCAATCACGAGCGGCATGGGTGGATTCTGAGATAGATCTCGTCCCCGCTTCCTGAGGAACTACCTCACTTATGCCAAGTGGCTGTATAGGTTTGTACTCCTTTCAGAAATGAGCTAAGTGCTTCCCCTTTCCTGACTCCTTGCCAGCATCTGCTGTCATTTGTTTGGTTAATCCTAGCCATTCTGACTAGGGTAAGAACTCTCAAAGTAGTTGTAATTTGCAAGGAAATGTTGAACATTACTTTGTTTTTTCAGCATTTTATCCCTTAACTTGAAACCTCTCTTTTTAGTTCTATACCGCATTTTTTTATTGGGTTGTTTTCTTGGTGTTCAAATGTTCAGTTCCTCTGTGCTCCTCTCTGTGGCACTGCCCCTTTGGCCATCCCCCACAGAGACACTGACTCTGTCACTGGTGACTGGTATGTATTTCCAGGTTTCTAGGAAAGTTCAGTCTTCCTCAATAGGTCTCTCTCACAATATAACACGGCTGTAGCTCTAAGATAAAGGATGTGGTTATATCCTGTGGTTATATAGGTTATATGTGGTTGTATCCATCATCTGGGTTCAGCCCTTTCAAAATCTCCCCTTCTGCTCTCTTTGCCCACTGTCCATCCCTAAAACCCCTCATCCCTTCACCCCAGCTGGCTTCCACCTTTGTCTCTCTGTTTGTCCTGAAACTATCGTCTTAGTTTCTGCTGTTCTTCCTTTTCTCCTTGAAGAATGTTCTCTTTTTACTCTGGTTCTTTTTACATCATTCATGAGGCAGCACAGAGAAAACTGCTATACTGCTGTCTTATCCCAGAAACCAAACAACGGTTGAGCATGTATTTCTTTTTATGCCAGAATCATGCAATAGTATTTAATCCCAAGCAGGTTTTTGGACTATTAACAGAAATAAAGAAACATGTTGTAACAACAACATGAAGCAAGTAAACAACAACAACAACCAACAACAGCAACAAAGGCTCTTCTAAAAGGAGCAGCAAGAAATTTTGATTGCTAGCAGAGGAAACTCTTAACTCAGAATGCCACAACCAATATAGATTAATGAATTTATAATATTAACTAATTTACTCAATTGTGAATAATTTTGGGTATTTACTTGTGCACAGAGAGTAAGGTAAGCACTCTTTCATGGAGCTGGAATATTTAAACTTCTTGCAAGTTCTTCTATGGAAATAAACACACTATTGCCCTGATGCTTCAGCACTGAAAGTCTATCATAAAGATAGACTTAAACTGTGTCCTCCTGTTTGCTGGAATTAAATGTGAATAGGGAGCTCTCCCAGCATCCACTACTCTTTATTTACTTATTTACTATTGAAAATAGGTTCTTCTCTCATATATACTTGACCACAGCTTCCTTTCTCTCCACTCCTGCCACCTCCCTTATTACAAAGGACTTTTTCTCCTCCATTTCCCTTCAGAAAAAGCAGTCCTCCAAGGCATGACAGCTAAATAGGAAACAAGATATACAGGTTGGACAAGGTAACCCAGTAGGAGACAAAAAGACCCCAAGAGTAGGCAAAGATGTCAGAGACCCACCTGCTCCCATTGTTAGGTCTCTAAACACCAAGCTATCAGCCTAACATATGCATAGTAGAGGACCTGGTACAGAGCCATGCAGGGCCCATGCTTGCTGTTTCAGTCTCTGTGAGCCCTACTTATTTGATTCTTGATGTCTTCCATCCCCACTGACTCCTATAATCATTCCTCCCCTGCTTCCATGGATTCCCTGAGCTGCAAGGAGAGTGATACAATGGAGACCTTCAACTGAGCCTCTTTCTCTGCATAGTGTCTGGCTGTGGGTCTCTCTACCTGCTTCTATCTGCTGCTGGAGGGAGCCTCTCTAATGACAACTGAAAAAAGGCACTGATCTATGAATATAGCAGAATATCATTAGGATCCCCACCATTGATCCTTGAAGTCTATTGAGTTTTCTACCCTAAGTCTCTGGGATATCCAGTTTCTGGTCACTGACCATCCAGGCAGTGTTAGACAGGACGGTTGTAGGTTGAGGGTTTCATAGCTGAGTTGGTATCCAGGTTTTTATTTTTAGTACCCTGCAGAGTATCTTCCCATGCCAAAGATACCAGAATGCAGGGATGAAAGCACCTGCTCAACCTCTCTTCTCATGAGTTATCCTGGCCAATAACACGTTGTACATTTTGAATGTCAGATACAGTTTTATGTTGATATCTAACTATATCACTTGTACATTGTGTCTAGTTGTTAGGTGTTAATATAACTTAAGAGCAGGTATATGTCCATATATATGTAACTATATATGCACATGCTTGCCTTATTGATTATATCATTTTTGCTCATTTTCAACAGCTTTATAATGAATTACATATGTGTTTTGAAACTACAAAATCAAATGAAGTTATGCTCCGACAAAGTGTTGTTAATCTTCAAGGCCAACTGTTTCAAAAAGAACAAGAAAATGTAAAATTAAAAGAAAAACTTGAGGAATCACAAGGAACAGCACCCTCTTTATCACCACACGACAGTGATTCAAGCCACTCAGGAAAGGTGAGAGATTTCCTAAAACATTACCTGTTAATATTTTATGTTTTATTTGTGAACATGAATGTTGTAGATGGTACATATTAAAAAAGGAAACGCATGTAGAACTACAGAAGATATTAGATGTAGATGTCTTATGTGTTTGCATTTGTGTGTGATGCACTTATGTACTTATATTTATATGTATGGAAACATGAGGTTGACGTTAGCTGTCCTCTGCCACTCTCCACCTTGCTTTTAGAGGCAAAGAGTCAGTGAATGTGTGCCCATCAGGATGGTCTGGTCCAGGCTCTGTGGTCTGCCTGTCTCTGCTGTCCCAGTAGTGTAGTTACAGATACATGGCATGGTGCCTGTTTTTTCTCTGGGTTTTAGGGATCAGAGGTCAGATTTGCATGCTTCTGTGGCCAGCATTTTATCATTTTATGGGTTAGTGTTCATTGCCTACTTGAGAGGCCTCTAGGGCACACCTGTGAAGGATTGTTTAGTCTCTGGGCATGCCCATAAAGAATATATTGAGTAGGTTAATTGAGATGGGGAGATGTATATTAAAGGGGGTGGCATTATTCCTTGGGCTTTGGTGGTGGTGGTTCTTCCTCCTCCACCACCACCTCCTCCTCCTCCTCCTCTTCTTCTTCTTCTTCCTCCTCCTCCTCCTACTTCTTCACAGTTCAGACTTTATCCTCCTCCAAGTCCACCCTCTGACTGTGTCACATCCCATACCTCCTCCCCCTTCTCCAAGAAGAAGTTCCCACCCCACCAAACCCTATCCAACGAGACCTCTCCATTCGCTGGGGCCTCTTAGGGTTAGGTGCATCTTCTTTCTCACTGAGGCCAGAGCAGGCAGTCCTCTGTTATATGTGTGTTGGGGGCCTCATATCAGCTTGTGTATGCTGCCTGGTTGGTGACTCAGTGACAGATCTCAGGAGTCCAGGTTAGTTGAGACTGTTGGTCTTCCTATGGGGTCGTCCTCCTCCTCAGCTTCTTCCAGCTTTTCCCTAATTCAACCAGAGGGGTCAGCAGCTTCTGTCCAATGCTTGGGTGCAAATATCTGCATCTGACTCAGCTGCTTGTTGGGCCTTTTGGAGGGCAGTCATGATAGGCCCCTGTTTGTAAGCACACCATAGCATCAGTAATAATGTCAGACCTTGGGGCCTCCCCTTGAGCTGGATCCCAATTTGGGCCTGTCTCTGGACTACCTTTTCCTCAGGCTGCAATCCATTTTTGTCCCTGCAGTTCTTTTAGATAGGAACAATTCTGGGTCACAGTTTTTGACTGTGCAATGGCAACCCCATCCCTCACTTGATGCTTTATCTTTCTACTGGAGGTGACCTCTACAAGTTCCTTCTCCTCACTGTTGGCATTTCATCGAAGGTCCCTCCCTTTGAGTTCTGAGAGTCTCTCCCCTCCCAGGTCTCTGATATATTCTAGAGGATCTCCTCACCACTTATCTCCTGAGGTTGCCTGTTTCCATTCTTTTTTCTGGCCCTCAGGGCTTCTGTCCTGTTCCTCCCACTGATCATGTTCCCCTCTTTCCCTCCTTGTCCCCTTTCCCACCCAGGTCCCTCCCTCCACTACCCCTGTGATTGCTTTGTTCCCCCTCCCAAGTGGGATTGAGGTCTCTTCACTTGGGCCCTTTGACTTAACAGTCTTGAGTTTTGTGGAGTGTATTCTGGGTATTTTGTGCTTTTTTGGCTAATATCCACTTATTAGTGAGTACATTCCATGCATGTCATTTTGGGTCTGAGTTATCTCACTCAAGATGATATTTTCTAGTTCCATTCACTTGCCTGCAAAACTCAGGATGCTCTCATTTTTAAGAGCTGAGTAGTATTCCATTGTGGAAATGAACCAAATATTCTGTATCCTTTCTTCTGTTGTGGGACATCTGGGTTGTTTCCAACTTCTGGCTATCACAAATAAGGCTGCTATGAACATAGTGGAACATGTCACCCTGTGGCATGGTGGGGCATCTTTTGGGTATATGCCCAAGAGTGGTATAGCTGTGTCTTCAAGTAGATCTGTTCCTAATTTTCTGAGGAACCTCCAAATTGACTTCTAGAGTGATTGTACTAGTTTGCAATCCCACCAGTAATGGAGTAGTGTTCCTCTTTCTCCACATCCTCTCCAACATGTGCTGTCACCTGAGTTTTTGATCTTAACCATTCTGATTGGTGTAAGATGGAATCTCAGGGTCACTTTAATTTGCATTTCCCTGATCACTAAGGACTTTGAATATTTCATTAAGTGCTTCTCAGCCATTCAGGGTTCCTTTGTTGTGAATTCTCTATTACTTACTGCACAAAAAGGCTGATGTAAGCTGGGCAAAAATACTCATCATTTTCTGCTTCCAGATTGCAGTGTGGCCAACTGCTTCAGGCTTCTGATGCCCTGACTTACCTTGAACCTGAGCTAAAATAACCCTGTTTGACTTGAGTTGCTTCTGTGGGGGTATTTTACTACATACAGAGAGAGGAGAGGAAACTGAGACACTGAGCCATCGCTCATCTCCCACAGCTAACTCTTAGTAACTATAGGCTGGACAATCACTAACTTTAATATTCTTAAATAAATTTGCACCTGTCCTGAACAGATATAGATTATTATTTACATATAATTATTCCCTAGACAAAACAATGTAACCATGCTTTATGCAGTACTTATTACATCAGGCATAATATGTAGAAATGACTTAAAACATATAGGAAAACAACCAAAGGTTATATGCAAATATTTTGATATTTTTTAAATTAGGGACTTGTAGATTTAAAGAAGATTGGAATGAATGCCCTATAGATATCCAAGAGCAAATTAGTGGGTATTGTGGTGAATTATATGGTTATTGAAGAGCAAATTAATAAGGTCATGGGTAATTGAGACTCTAATTTAATAAAGTAGAAAGGGTGTCTAAGAGTACATCTCATAAATGTTTGCCATAATGGGTGTTATATTATACTTGATTCCTATTAGTGATAGCTTTTTCCTGATATTGCATTGACTTGGGAATTTGAACAGGTTGTTTGATTTTCTACAGATTCCTTTATGTTGTGTGAATGCTATGAGCAGCACAGCGACAGACACCTAGGATGCACATGCAGTTAGACAGAGACAAAAGACTGTGGGTTCTCTTCCAGAGTGAACGTTTCTTTAAAATATCCATTGATGTTTGTATATTGTTTTGCTAAGTACTAAAAATATCTGCAAGGAGAACTTGAGCATACAGCCTCTTGGAGCCTTTCATCCGAGTTCCTCCTTTGGCCCTCAGAGTCTTCTCTTGCCTGACCTTCCTCCCAGATGTAATCTCCTGCCTTCAGTTTTCCCACAACTTCTTAGCCATATCTTAGTCATGCCTGAGAAGGGACCTGCACACTAACTGGACCATGCCAGACATGAACAAACTTTGTGTATCTTAAAGCCAAGTTCCTTCTAAATAAATACTGATATTAATAGTATTTATGTCATAGCCTTTATGGTATGTCTTTTAGATAATCTTCAAGATGACATCACACTTAGTGGTTTTTTATTTTTATTTTATTTAATAGCATAATTTAATGTGGACTACCTGTCACCAGTCATGTTTCCAAAGGAAAATGTGTTGACTTTCCCTAGCAGCTGTCAGCTGACCATGTTTGTGGAGCTTGGAGCCCATTCATGCTGGAGTTTTGACTAGGTCAGTCTTATGCAAGTCTTGTGCAAGTAACCATAGCTGCTCTGAGTTCAGGCACAATAGTGTTGTCTTGTCCAGAAAGCATCATTTCATACCTCTCCATGACATCTCCTGACTCTGATGGCCTCGCTGTCCACTGTGCTTCCATATTCCCTAAGGCTTGGGAAGGAGACAGGAGTAGTCCAGCCCTACTCCTCCTCCCCATGCCCCTGGGGTCAGTAGTACTTAAACCTTTAACCCTCAGCTTTCACTCCCTCCCTGTCTTCAATGGTACGTGCATCCTACTATCTCTCTAATTAAATTTGTGTGTGTGTGTGTGGGGGGGGGGGTTGCAAGATCAAGATTCCCATAAAACAGCTCCCCTGCCCCCACATTTCTGCATCCCCAGCCCCTCAATTATGGAGCCATTCTGCCCCCAGTATTTCCCTCTCTACTTTCATTTTAATTATATTGTACAATCTCCCCTCACTAATTGCATTTGCCCCCCAGTGGCAGTTCCTAGTTTGCTCCTTCCATATGAACTCCAAGCTCAATACACGAAACAACAGATTTAAAGCTGGGTTCAACATTAGTGAGAAAATATGTGATATTTGGTTTCGTAAGTCTGGGAGAAAGGACCCTGATATAGCTGTCTCTTGTGTGAGGGACTGGAACTCAAGCAGGTCAGGAAGCAGGAGCTGATGCAGAGGCCATGGAGGGATGTTCCTTACTGGCTTGTTTCCCCTGGCTTGCTCAGCCTGCTCTCTTATAGAACCCAAGACTGCCAGCCCAGAGATGGTCCCGTCCACAAGGGGCCTTTCCCCCTTGATCATTAATTGAGAAAAATGCTTTACAGTTGGATATCATGGAGGCATTTCCTCAACTGAAGCTCCTTTCTCTGTGATAACTCCAGCTGTGTCAAGTTGACACAAAACTAGCTAGTACAGGTAAAAACACTTATATTTAATATTAGCATTTTTATGATGTACCCTGTCCTTTAAGTGACGTGACCTCTCTT
>NC_000070.6:84989176-85071676 GCF_000001635.26 Mus musculus
GTATGTAGAAAAATGAAAATAGATTCATAGTTGTCACCATGCACAAAGCTCAAGTCCAAATGGATCAAGGACCTCAACATGAAACCAGGTACACTGAATCTAATAGAAGAGAAACATGGGTTCTGGGGAAGCTTTCTAAACAGAACTCCAATGGCTGAGGCTCTAAGATCAACAATTGATAAATGGGACCTCATGAAACGGGCAAACTTCTGTAAGGCAAAGGGACATAGTCAATAGGACAAATCGACAACCTCCAGATTGGGAAAAAAATCTTCACTAACCCCACATTTGAAAGAGGGCTAATATATAAAATATATAAAGAACTCAAGAAGCTACCCTCCATAAAACCAAATAACCCACTCAAAAAAAATGGGTATAGATATAAACAGAATTCACAACAGAAGAATTTCAAATATCTGAGAAGCACTTAAATGTTCAAAGTCTTTAGTGATCAGGGAAGACCAAATCAAAACAACCCTGAGATTCCATCTTACACAATCAGAATGACTAAGATCAAAAACTCAGGTGACAGCACATGTTGGCAAGGATGTGGAGAAAGAGGAACACTCTTCCTTTGCTGGTGGGAGTGCAAACTGGTACAAACACTCTGGAAATCAATCTGGAGGTTCCTCAGAAAATTGGAAATAGATCTACCTAAAAATTATTTTTAGACCATTGATATAACATTGAAAAGTTACTTTCTTTTCAAATTCTATATTTATATAGGATTTTCAAACAAAACAAAACAAAACAAAACAAAACAAAATGACCTTAAGGACCAAATTGTAAAGGTATTACGTAGCATTTATTTATCAGACTGGGGGCCTTGGTTTCAATCTTTAGCACCAAATCAAAACTGTGATTACTTCCAACTATAGGCTTTTACAGGGTTGAATGTATATTGATATTTAATATTATATTGATATTAATATTTAATAGTGTTGAATGTATATTGATTTTTAAAAATTATTTAAAGGGTAGAATTATTATCTCCTCTTCCTTGAAAGTCTGCAATTAAGATATTCCTCTGATTGTTTCTTACCACATTAAACTATGACCTCACACTGCACCATTTGTTACAAGAAAATAAACTAAAAATGTAGCCCAAGATTTCTTATTATAGGAAAAGGAATTATCTCCAAATTATTTCCAAGATAAAAAATTCTAAGATGTTGCAGGTTATACTTTAAGAACAGACTTCCTTAAAGAAGTCCTTTGGTTTCCTAGCTTGATTTTGTTATGTTGGCTCTTAAAGAAGATAAAGGTGCATGATGGTATGTAAGGATGTAATCCATAGTAGATGAGCTGTGTGTGTACAAACAAGTTCATGGTTTTGTATTTGATATTGTTAAGTTTGAAAAGGAGTAAGTTAAGATGCAGCCCAGTAAGACACAAGAGTGAATTTATAATTTGGTAATGTAATAAATACTATATTACCCAGGTGAGCAAGATCCCGATCTGTAGTCACCAAGCCTTGTATATAGTGTTTAGATATTGTGGTTTGCTTATGGTTTATCTTCCCATGGTTCATTTGTGGTGTACTTGTTCTTCAGTGTGGAGATATTAGGAACTGTAACACCTTTGAGTGGGGATGGTGAGAGAACTAGGTTATTGGGTATGTGGTGCTTGGAAAGGGTTGGTGTAGTTTTTGTGGGAACAGTCAGTTAAAGGCTGACAGAGCTCTTGTAGGAAAGTTAACTTGAGCCAGGTAGTATTGGTACATGCCTTTAATACCACACTTGGGAGGCAGAAGCAGGTGGATCTCCATGAGTTCAAGGCTAGCCTGGTCTACAGAGTTCTAGGATAGCCAGGGTTACACAGAGAAACTCCGTCTCTAAAAACAAACAAACAAAATGAGCTTGATACTCTGGTTTCCTGCCTTTCATTTAGTCTGTTTCTTTAGAACCTAATTTGCCTTGTTGCTCTCTGTCATGATGTGGTATGGCAAGGAAGGCCTTCTTCAGAACTCGAACCAATTTTCCAGAGCTCTCAGCTTCCAAATGTGTGATAACTAAGCTGTTTTTCCTCATGTAGATCATGCAAATCCAGATGTTCTGTTGTAGAACTAGAACATGGATGCAATGACAAGGATACAGTACCTGTATCCCTCCAGATGTTCTGTTGTAGCATCAGCACATGGATGCAATGACAGGGATACAGTACCTGTATTCTCTCTCTCCAAAGCTCATAACCCTAGCGTATTATGAGGATAATTTTTAAATATATATTTAAAGTGTAGAATTATTATCTCCTCTTCCTTGAAAGTCTGCAATTAAAGATAGCCTGGGTTTATTCCCTTTTTTGTAGAAAAAATGGAAAATATTTAATGAAATGATCACTGGAAAAAACATAAAAACATGAAAATTCATAGTTAATCTTTCCACTTACTATTTCTGACACTGTGAAGTTTAGCTTTGTCTCATGCTTGCCCGGCTTGCTCTGTGTGCTGCATAGCCTTCTTCCCTCAACTTATCATGGATACGTTTCTGAATTCTTAGCATAATAGAATACTGAGTGTATTTTTATGGACTTTGATGCATATTTTCCAATTTCTCTAGAAAGTTAAAGAAGGTTAAACTCCTCTCACAACGTTTTTAAAACATAGAAATCATAAATTGGGAGAAACTTTAACTGGGTTTCTCTTAGAAAATAAGTACATCTAGCCTTAGAGAGTGATGTTTTCCTTGAAAATAATTGGGTGGGAATACCATGAATAAGTTTTACACGAGAGCAGCAGTGTAGACTGTGTTCACACAGCGTGTTGTTTCATGGTTGTATTGTTTTGTTTGTAACTTCAGAACAGTCTTGCCTTACAGAGCAGGATAGCCAGGGATTTTCGTTGTATACTAGGGTGACCTCATACTGGGTAACCCTCCTGTCCTAAGGATTGAGGTTGCAGTATTCAGCACCAGCCCAGCCTGCACTTACATTAAAAGATGGTTGTTTTAAGGAAAAAAGTGAAAAATTATGAATATATCTCTTGTCAGAGTGATGAGAGTCATTTAAAGGACACACGATTTACATAATTTGAGAAAAAGAAGAATAGAATTACATAAGATGGTGGATACAAATGTCTCTGCTTAGTGACTTCAAAACCAAGTACAACCCGTTTTACTTGCTTGCATTATCTGCTAGATCCTATGTAAATTTGATTTATTATTTTTTTCAAAATTTAACAGTAGTGTGTTGAATTTTTAAAAATGCTGCTTAAATATCTTTGTATTATTAAAAACATCACTAATGTTAATGAAAAGAATATAAGAAGACATAATTTCAGTGCCAGTGTCTACTTTTGGAACATTTTAATGCCTTTATGAACATTTGACCTATTTATAATTGCATATTAAATTTTAAATAATCTTCACTTATTGTAATCTAATGTCTTAACAACTCACATTTTTAAAAAAACCTCCGATTTCTTACTACATATACTCACAGACTAAAATTATGTTTCTCCTGTTTTATTATAAAGTTTGGTTAACCTTGAAAAGTTATTCAAAATCTATTTAGCAAATGACAAGAAGTTAAGATATCCCTTGTAACCAGATATGGTGGCACATGCCTTTCATGCTAGCACTTGGGAGGTAGAGGCTCGTGGGTCTTTGAATTTGAGGCCAGATTGGTCTACAACTGAATTCTAGGATAGCCAGAGCTACACACAGAAAAAAAAAAGCAACAACAACAAAACAAAAAACAAACAAACAACAACAAAAACAACGTGTGTGTGTGTGTGTGTGTGTGTGTGTGTGTGTACATATATGGTGGCATGGACAAGAGCAGCATACCTTTTAAATGTTTTTAGCTTGTCAGACAAAGGAAATATTTTTGAATAGCATATGTTTGATTTTAATAGGAGGGAAAAATCAAAATAGCATGATGTGTAAAATACCAGGAAGACAAGAAGGGGCAAGTTACGTAGACCAGAATAAAAGTGGCTTAAGACAGTTTTAGACACTTTGAACACTAATTTAGTATTCAAAATAAAATGATGTGTGATCTTGGCAGTACAAGACAAACACCTCTGAAGGAAGTGTTTGCAGTATGGTAAATTAACCCCCTAGACATTTAACCTCCTAGACATTAATCAGGTGATTTAAATGCAAAGGATTCCTAAAAATACAGTCTTATAAGTAAAATAGTTCTCTCATCCCCAAACTATATGTTAGGACTATGGATTTTTATCTTATTCTACTAAAAAAGAAAACAGAAATAAGAATAAAATGGTATTACCTTTGTTCAGAATGTACATAAACAGATATGCACATAAATTGTATACACACATGTACATAATTGCATTTATAAGTTGTCAGAGTTTTGGTAATATCATTTAGGATGGATGGCCCTGTGCATAATTTTGAATGAAAAAATATTTTCAGGGCTAACTTGATCCATATTGATAATATTTACATTCTAAGATTTGGCATTTTGTTGTGATTAAATCAACAATAATGGGCTGGAGAAGTGGCTCAGGGATTCAAACCCTTGCTGCTTTTGCAGAGTACCTGGATTTAGTTCCCAGCATGGTGGTCCAGTGTCAGCCATGATTACAGTCTCAGGGGATTGGAACCCAACGTTCCTATGGCTCCTGTACGTACACTCCTGATCCATACACTCAGACACAGATAATATATATGCAAATCCTTTAAAAAGGTTAAATCAGTGAAAACATTATTTTCATAATGATTCATCATTTGGAAAGCAAGTGATTAAGTTGGAGAAGTGTTTGTACATGAATTTTCTGGTCTCAAATCATTAAGAGAAAATGGTAGAATACCACAGAAAGATTGTTTTCATAAGCAGGTTACCTATGGTTCCCATTATTAGAATTTGGGACTAAACACTAACAGTTTATGAGATATAAACAGATCTCTAAAGAGAATCTTAAACAGCATATTGACTTATTGATGTGTCATTATTAGTACTCCATAGGCTGGTAAAGTCTGCATGGTGCTGGCACCCTCCTTGCCCTAGGTCCATATTTTGTGCCCCTGTGTGACTCCTGATGTTCAGATGGTAAAAGCAATGGTCAGTGAAGGGATGCCTGTCTGTATCATAAGCTCATAATAATTGGTTCATATATTTATAGATGTAGGCTATAGCATGGAGCCTCAATTTAAAGTTTTTTACTTTTAAGTATATATGTCAACAGTATATCACTATCTATACATTTGTATAGATTCTTGGTGTTTTAGCTTTAAAATGACACTCTATTAGAATGATATAGTTTATATAAAAGGGTTTTTTTTTTAATCTTTCCCAGGGCCTTGTGTATATAATGCCTGGACTTGGTTCTAACCTCTTATAGCTTACAGTATGCTGTTAAAATGATTTTTCCAAGGATGTTTATGATTTATATGGTATAATACTAATATACCCATATTTGTAGATTATGTAAAATATAATCATAAATGAGTTTTTATATTTAAGTGTTAAAAGACTGTTTTCTTAACAGGCACCGTTATCAACCTTGGAAACATTGATGATCTCACAGAAGTCTGAAATTGAATATTTACAGAAGAAACTGAAAGTGGCAAACGAAAAGTTGATGGCGAATAGATCTTGTGACCAGGATTTCTCAGAGAAGGGGACTGAAGGAAAACACAAGGTGGAGATGTTTATCATCTTAGTCATTGTCAGGAAGAGGCTGGCAAGGCAAGGGAGGAGTCAAGAAGCAATGAGAAACACGCATTTATTTCCTTATATATATACTGAAACTAAAACCTTTAATTATTTTGTTAAGGATTCCTCAACTACCTATTAGAGTTTATATTAAGATGTAGTCAATTAAATTCCTAATTTTAATTAAACAAAAATTTATATTATAATCCATATTTGTTTCTGTATTATATGTAAAGTACAGGGCATTGAAATATCAGGTACTAAAATATTCCAACCTTAATTTGTTTTTGGTCTGTCTTTCTTTCTTTCTTTCTTTCTTTCTTTCTTTCTTTCTTTCTTTCTTTCTTTCTTTCTTTCTTTCTTCTTTTTGAGATTTAAAGGATAGCAATAAAGATAAAACAACACATTTTACTTGGCATATTTCTTTTTACATTCTCTGCTTTTCTTTTCTTTCTTTTTTGGTATGCACTTTATATTATGTTATGTAGCAGAATATACTATAGAATATTTAGATATCTATAGAAATATCTATATATTATAGAACTAGCATAGAAAGGCTGAAGTAGCCTTTTCCCTAAAAGGAAAGCATTTTAGACTTTTTCCCTCACACCTGTTACATGAGCCGTGTTTCATGGAAGCACAGACCCTGTGTTGAGGATGGTAGTTTGGGGTTCCAGTTTCCTTCCACTTTTTTAATGATTGGAACAAGCTGCCCTAAGAAAGGAAACCTTTTCAGTGAGACTAATGGGTGGAGCCGTGGCATTCTTACATGTGCCCTATAATATTGATAGTGTTTTCCCGAAGCGTGGCTTTTGTTCATTTCTCACAGTATCACTACTGCCCTTTACAACTCTTCTCACCCTGAGGCAGCTCCTCAAACCCTGTTTCAGTGAAAGGAAACACTCGTAAGATGAAACGCCCACATTTGGCTGCCTGCTGCTCTGCTGAAGTTTGAATAGATACTGTTTTCATCTCCAAAGGCAAGAAAAGGAAGGAGAGGCGTGTTTTAGACATTTTCTTTTTCTATTTTGTACGGACATGCATAAAAGGGGAATACTGCTGCCCAGGTTTACAGTCATTTTCCTGCATTCTGTCTCCAGATTGGGTATGGAGCTACATAATATAAACACACATTCTTGTCTCTAGTTAGCCACATTACAGTTAATGACCATATGGTCATTATAGTATAAGATCTACTGTCTGTTGTATTTATATTCCTCAAGCATATTGTTCCTTCAACTTCACAGTGTGTTAAACTATTTCAAAGGGGAAAAAATCCTTTCCCTCTTGTTTCTGGTTGTCCTATCAAGTGTAACCTTGGACCCTTATAGAGCAATTAGACCAGCCTCTATCCCCTCCTTTGTAATGAGGTTTCTTGCATTTCTGAGTCTATAACCCTTTAGTCTTCCCTAATGGGACATCATTATTCTGAAAGAAACAATGTAAATGTAAATGAATATTCTCATTAACGAGTCACAGAGAAACCTTTAGCTGTAGCACTGTGGTAATTTCGCTTGTTATTTCTCGGGTATTCCATGCAGGACTTTTTTTTTTTATAATTCATTATTAGTATTCAAAATTACTTGTTCTTTAATTTTGCATGTCTTTCATAATCCAGTGTTTCAGCCAGTTCAACCATGTCCTTGTTTTATTCTCGAGGAACCACCTGTGAAACGCTCAAGGTCTTTGTCCCCAAAGAGCAGTTTCATGGGCTCCGAGGAGCTAAGGAAGCTTAAAAAGGCTGAAAGAAAGATTGAAAACTTGGAGAAGACGCTACAGCTAAAGGTGAACTTTAAACCAGTTCTTTAATCATAAGCACGCAAAGATAAATGTAAACACAACAAGTATATAGTTCATAGATTACTGCTTGCTGATTTTTCTTTCTGATTTTAACTATTATGTAAACACATACAGTCTTTAAAACAGATTTCTTAGGAATATAAAGTAGGGGAAAATATACTATTTATAATGAAATATATACTCATTAATTTCAAAAAAAGGGAATAAATTTCTTACATTAGTTTAGACACAAAAGTACAACACTATACATAGTGAAATAAAGAATTTCCTGTTGTTCATTCTATATGATGGATGTTTTCAGACTAGATTGGGTTAAGCATCATATTCCCTTCACTGAGGTCACTTAGAGATGCTGTATCAGGTAGCTACTTTATAGAGGAAACACTGAGCAGGGGGTGAGTGTTAGTCTGAGACCTCCATCCCGGGTTGGTGGTGCTGCTTCATTCAGAGTGTAGCTTCCCTCTTCAGCTGAAAACCACCTCCTCACAGACACACCAAGAGATCTGTCTCCTAGGTGATCCTAAACCTAATGAATTTGATAATGGAGACTACCCATCAGTTACTTTTACATGAGAACCAGGTAGAGATCACTGTGTAGCTCAGTGGTAGAACACTTACCTAATACGTGCACAGCCTTCAGTTCAATCTCCAAGCATGCAAAACCAAAACAGACAAATGCAAACCCAATGAAAATACCAAACAAATATTTTATATATTATGTTTTCTATTTCAACTGAATTTACTAGAGAACATGTATTTAAATTCCTTCTCTGCTCATTTTAAGAAGAATATACTTTATTGCTTTGCCTTTGAGAGCAAATAAATTCTAACTAATATTTATGACAGGATGTTGCTAGTTATTAGTTATAGATTTTATAATGTAGTTAATATATGTAGGTATATATATATACATGTTTATGCATGTGTGCACACACACATATATACTCGTATATATTGATCCATGTTCTATTTTCATATAGGATTATTTACATTAACTTGTCATTGACTCACCCAGTAACAGAAGCTGAGAAGTTCTAGATCTATAGTTATGAACTTGAGGCCTAACAGATCCAAACATGTAGTTCCAGTCTGAGTGCTAAGGCAGAACAGAACCAGAACTCACTGTGTAAGTTCATGTTTAGCTCTCAGTTTGAGTCCAAAGACAAGGGAAGATGAGAGTCTCATCTCACAGATGCTCAAGCAGGGAAGATCTTTTTTTTTTTTTTTTTTAAACTGAGGTTTTCAAGAGACTGAGGAATGCTATATAGTTTAATCACTAATTAGTGCATTCTTTTGCTACTAACACAGTATCAGAGATTTGTCCCTAACACAGAAAGAGATTTCTTTAGGGGACCAGTTCCTACCCATGTGGCGGGGGAGGCATCCCATCTGGAGCTGACCTTCTGCAGGCAGTATATAACCATGAGTAACAAGGAGCACTCTCCCTTCCTCCTCCTACTAAGCCCCAGCAATTCAGTCTCATGGTCTTCATGGAAAAACAGACAAACACAAGCCAACAAAACAAAATAAGACTGATCTGATCGTCCTCTCTCACATAGGCCAGACCTCCAAGCACTGTAGTCTCCCAAGTTCCTGCCATCTTAATAACTCATGGTAGAGGTTAGCATCTTCACAGGAAGCTTGAGGGATACTGTTCAGTGGGAGAGTACTGGATCTGTATGCATAAGGTTTGCGCTTCTATTGACAACACTGCAAATAGTATTAGTAACAGTAGAACGAGTGTGTTTATTTTACCAGGACTTTTGTAAGGCATCACCCCAAATGGGTGGCTTAGTACAATAGAAATGTATTGTCATGGGGTTTCAGACGAGGCCAGTCTAATAGTAAGGTGTCAGCCAGACCAGACCCTCTGATTGCTGAGTGTCAGTCCTATCACTTCCTCCTCGTTTTTGTTGCTTAGCTATCCCTTGCCTTATAGGTGGCATCCCCCATGTCTTCACATTGTCTTTTATACATGCCTTTCTCTCTGTCTGTATTTTACCATTCTAGAAGTATATTAGATTAGGGCCCACACAATGACCTCATTTTTATTTGATTACCTTCATATAAATCCTATCTGAAAAAAGTCATATTCTGATACATCAGGATTAGGATACAACATAGTTTTTTTTATCTTTTATTCTGGAGGAATAAGTAGAAGAAGGTTGATTTATAAAACTGTCTGCATTTTAAAATATTTTGTTCTGACTTCTTGGTTTTTAGGCTATTACCTCTGTGTGTGTGTGTGTGTTGAAATTTTGTTATGGCCTTTGAGTGATCATAGCTTGGAAACATATATTTACATCTCCCCAAATACAATCCCCCAATGAGGTAATAATTTCATGGAGTTTCTATAGTAGCAGAAGAGAGAAAGTTGTAAGTTAGAGCACTTTAAAAAAGTGATAGGAACAGTGATAGGAACAGTGTATGGCCAATTACAGCAGGCAAAGGAATCTCAACTCCAGGTCTCAAATGTTATCTGATTGTATTCTTAGCCCTTTGGTAGAGAATGGGTTTTGTTAATACATTCCAAAAATTGTTTCCTGTTGATCAGGATATTATGTCAGACTCTGAGGTGGGTAAGGAGGCTTTTTGAGTGTTAACATTAATCCAAGGGAAATTGTAATTCAGATATCAGATCATCAACAACAATAACAAAACATCTGTATTCAGTGAAGCAGTTGCAGTTTTTTTTTTTTTTTATCAGTCTATGAACCTATGAAGACAGATTCACACCAAGTCTGTCGGTGATGGGCATCAAGAAAGGAACCTGGAGCAGAATCCATGGAGGACAGCTATCTGCTGGCTAGCTCACAGGCTCTTACATAGCTAGCTTTCTTGTTGAAGTTCAAGACAATCTGCCTAGGAGTGGCACAACCTACAGTGGCTGGACCTTCTTATATCAGTTATGAATCAAGATAATCCTCCACAAACTTGCCCCAGGCCTTAACTGTCCTAGGCAAGTCTTCAATCATGATTTTCCTTTCACATGTCTCTAAGCTGTGTCAAGTTGACAACTAATGCTGACTAGGACATAAAGTTTATATGTATTTTTCATATAATACATATGGAATTTATACATTTTAATAAAATTAAGTATCCGTAATGCACTCTTTGGAGATTCATTAAGTTTTTGACTTACTGGTTATTATAGATAGAAGAGAGAGAACGTGAAGTTGGAAGGGGGCATGGAACAGGGAATCTGGGAGAAGTTAGGGGAGGGAAGTAGAGGTGAATATGATTGAAATATATTGAAAACATGTCTTGCAACGCTAATGAGCAGAAAACCTCAGATGGGCTGAGAAGCTCTGTCCATGAAAGCTGAATTGACTGACACCTATGAAAGCTAGCGATAAGATCCAAGCTCTGTCATATACTGCATTCAGACTGCAGGGGAACTGGCCCACAGATGGAACCTGTTCCGCCCTGTTAGCCCCAACCCTACCTGTACCTCATGTGTACCCTTTCCTCTCTGCAGAGAGATTGGTGTCATTCATTGTTGTGATAATGGATAATATGCTTCTGCTAAGATGAGATTATTCTTTTTTATTTATATTTCCAAGTCACCTTCTTCTGTATCCATCTAGCATGCATGAAATTCTTAAAGAAACATGATCAGGTATGGGGGAAGGAGGAGACAGGAGAGAATCCCTGATGGCCAGAAGAATGAATGGAAATATGCAACCTCAGGAGTGGGGCATGGGGGTGGGAGGTGGGGGGACCCTCCGGAATGTACCAGAGACTCAGGAGGTGAGAGACTCTCAGGACTCAAAGGGAGGGACCTTAGATGAAATGCTCAACCATGGGGAGAGAGAGCTTGTAGAGTCTACTTCCAGTAGAAAGACAGCGCATCAAGTGGAGGGATAGGGTTGCCATCCCACAATCAAAAACTCTGGCCCAGAATTGTTCCTGTCTAAAACAACTGCAGGGACAAAAATGGAGAAGAGACTGAGGGAAAGGCAGTTCAGTGCCAGGCTCAAATTGGGATTGATCTCAAGGAGAGGCTCCAAGGCCTGACACTATTACTGATGCTATGGTGTGCTTACAGACAAGTGACTAACATGGTTGATCTCTGAGACACCCAACAAGCAGCTGAAAGAGTTAGATGCAGATACTTATACTCAACTATTGGACTGAAGTCAGGGACCCCGTGGTTGAATTAGGGAAAGGCTTGAAGAAGCTGAGGAGGAGGATGACCCCATAGGAAGACCAGCAGTCTCAACTAACCGGTACCCCTGAAATCTCTCGGACACTGAGCCACCAACTAGGCAGCATACACTGGCTGTTCTGAGGTCCTGGCACATATACAGCAGAGGACTGCAGGGTCTGGCCTCATTTGGAGAAGAGGCGCCTAACCCTTGAAAGACATGAGGCCCCAGGAAGTTGGGAGACCTTCTTGGTTGGAGTAGAGGGACATTTTCTTGAAGGGGGAAGATGGGGAATGATCTGGGACGAGGAACAGTGAGAGGGTGGACCAGGAGGAAGGCAGTGACTGGCTGTAAAAAAAAAAAAAAGTAAAAAGTAAAAAACAAAAAATGAATCTGCACCAAAAATAAAAGAAAAAAAAAGAAAAGGAAAAATATTCATTTTGCTAACTTCCCTTAACATGTGTTCTCAAATCACTGCTATTTGAACAGAGTTTATGTTTCTAATTGACCTTATCTCACAAAGGAGTCTTTAGCCTAACCAGAAGAGTAGATTAAGAATCTCTGTTGTTCTTATGAAATAAAAAAGAAAAGAATAGAATGTGCAAATATCATTGAGGAAAGTCACTTAATACAGTTTATGTAGTTTCTGTTTTCTAATGTTTCAATGTCCCTAGCCATTTTAAAACAAAGTGTATAGAAAGTATTTAGTAAATATTTTATAGAATGATCTAATGAATAGCTCTAATTCATGACTACTCAAAATATTTGTGTGCCTTTTAGGAAGATTTGGTAATTAATAACATAAAATGTATCATTTCTTATGCTTAATTTTGTAGTATGAATTGTTGTGGCAAAATACCTCTGATAAAAGGCTATTGTTTTTATTTTCACTATTATATGTGAAATAGGACTTAAAGAATTAGGGTTCAATGCAAAACTTCTATATGTAAGGTTATAAAGCATCTTTGGGTATTTATTTTCATTGTTTCTTTAGAGGTAACCATATAAACTTAGATTTTATGCGTTTTAGTGTACTGAAATAGGGAAAAATGAAATGTATCTTATAGTTATATTTTAAACTCCATATTATGTTATATTTTATACTTTAATTCTATTTCTAATGGAAGACAAATGTATTCCACAGCATCACATATGTGTATGAAAGTATATTTAAATATTAACATTATATTGACTTATAAACCTTAGTATGAGTCCCCTATTTTAATAGGTTAAATTTTAAGAACTTTATAAATGTTACATAAGCACTGGGGCAATGAAGAGACAAAATTAAAGCAAAGTTCATTGGTTTCCTATAATACTTTCTTATCCTATAGAGCTACAGACATTAATTACCATAGAAAAGCAAAATACTTACAAGAAGTTTTCAAAAATTAATTATAAAATATGAGATTATTGGGGATAAATTTGATCCTAAGAAGAGTAATTAAAGCAAGCTCTTGCAGAAGATCTTTACATAATTCAGGCTTTGAGAAGTATTTTGACCTTAATCTCTTGTAAACATTTCTTATAGGTAATTTCTTATAGGAAATGTATTAAGAAATTTCTGACATACCATGTTAAGAGAACTGATATTTAGTCTGTTTAGTAGATGTAGTATGAAAAATTCAAGTTTCTTTTTTTCTGAGATTATTTTTTCTTTAATGTTGTCATTATTTTTAGTTACAACTTAAACATTTTTTAAAAAAAAAGCAAGTGTACTGAATTTATCAGAGGCTCCTCCATATCAGGCTTTTAGAAACTTCTGTATAGACTTTATGTCTTAGAATGACCTCCTCCTCCTCCTCCTCCTCCTCCTCCTCCTTTTCTCCCCCTCTTCCTCTTCCTTCTTCCTTCTCTTCCATGTCTAGCATCTCTCTCTGTCTTTCTCTATTTCTGTCTCTCTATATCTCTCTGTCTCTGTATCTCTGTGTGTCTGTCGTCCCCCCCCCCTTGCTTTCCTCTCAATTTCCTCTCACTTCCTCTCTCTCTCTTTCTCAGATGAAATACAATCATCATCCTAACTGCCAGGCTGGCAGGGCGGGGGAGGGGGTATAGGGAACTTTCAGGATAGCATTTAAAATGTAAATAAAAATTATCTAATAAAATAAATATAATGTACTTAAAGAAAATTTACCTTTCTAAGGATAGACAGTCACTATAACATAACTTATGGAGACAATGTATATATTAGATAGATTTCCTTTAGGTTGAAGTTATAGTGCTGGTGATACTGAATATTAATGGATCAGCATGATACATTAAAAAGGTACTATCAAACAGAAACACACATAAATATGATTATATATTGATTGATGATAAATGTTATATTCTCAAAATTCAAGTTTTAATTCATTCTTTGTGTCCTATAATATATATAAATATGTTATATTTTAAAGATGAAGAATCCAATACACACTAAATTTAAATGTCTGCCACAAAATTAAAATAAGTATCTTAAAATTTAATGGCTATTTTAGGTATTAGAATATACTTCCTTTTAACAACCTTGCAGCAGTTATCTGAAAATATTCTAAATTTTCTGTTAAATAATAGGTTTTTTTTTCTGAGCATTCCAGGAAAGCATTGACATTTTGTATGTTATTTTTCTTTATCAAAAATTTCTATATATCTATGATATAAAACACTTCTTGGTATGAACATACCAATACTTTTGATAGCCACTTAGGAGAATTCTACTCAAAGTATAATCAAAGCAGACTGAAAAAGTATTCATACTCATGAGACAGAATTGAAGTAAAATAATACAAACTATAAGTATTATCTTCCAATTTAGATGAGAGGTAAGTGGCCGAGAAAATAATGAATTCTAAAGGATAAAGGCATCACTGTTAATACCTGGAAAGAGGATGATAAAAGATGCTCACGTTTGCTGTGCATCTCTCTAGGGGAAGCCCTCTCCCAGACTTCTGTCTGTAAGCCGTTGTTTCCTATTCTGTTTTTGTAAAAAAAGAAGTTGAATTTAGTTGTGTTTGTAAGATTATTTGGCTAATAGAAAAATCTGTCAGAATGTAATTTAAATCTGAGTGTGGAATGCCTACTCATTTTACATTGCTGTAAGCTAGAGAAAACCTGTTTATTCTAGAAATTTATTGTAGAGGTTTATCTTACAATAATATGAGTGTGGTTTAAAGGTCCATTCTTTATTAGATGAATATGAATCAATCAATCAATCTCTCTCTCTCTCTCTCCCCCCCTCTCTCTCCCTTCCCTCCCTCCCTCCCTCCCTCCCTCCCTCCCTCCCTCCCTCCCTCCCTCCCTCCCTCATCCCTCCTTCACTCCCTCCCTCCTTGTGGATGTGTGTGTGTGTCTGTGTCTGTGTGTGTCTTTGTCTGTGTGTGGTACCCATGAAGGCCAGACAGAGATATTAATCCTATTGAACTGGAGTTGAACATGATTATGAGTTTCCATGTGGTGCAAACACTCCTAACTACTGAGCAATCTCTCCCATCCCTGGAGAGATTTTTTTTTTTCCCTCCAAGTTGAGTATCTCATGGGGAACAAAAACTGAGGAAGTCGCTTGTTTTAGTTTGAGAAACATAGTTCATAATTAGGGCAGTAGTAACATGAATATAATTCCAAAGACCAGCAGATTAGTCTTTGTGATATGACTATATCTAATAAGTAGTTCCCTCATTTGCAATGCTTCAAAACTAGTAAGCTTATTTTTCCCCTTCCAGTCTTCATGGTAGAACCTAACATTAAATTATACTGTTTATAGCATAAGCCTGTTCTTGGTTTCTTCCCTTTGTGAAATCCCTGTGCTTTATTACATATAAATTGTGGATCATTGGCCTTAAGAATTGATCTTACTGTGATTAATGTCCTCATATTTTAATAAAATAATTTTCATACATGCATGGATAAATCATTATGTTGTTAATACAGAAAATATAAATATTTCTAAAATAAATGTATGAATATTTGTATGTCTCCAAACTATGTAAAGTGCACAAAAAATTCAGTGAATTGATTGAATGGCTCAAGCAAGCCTGTTTGTTCTTTGACTAGAGGAAAAAAATGGTTTTGGCTTAAGAAAGTGTTATAAGTGCGCTCAGCATTTCACACGGCCTTCCTTCCAGTCATCCCTAGATGAGTGATTTTAGGAGAATGAGATCAGTAGTATTTCATAAGTGTATACTTGCTTTGTGTGTTCTATAGAGCCAAGAAAATGATGAGCTAAGAGATGCCCATGAAAAACGCAAGGAGAGACTACAGATGTTACACACCAACTACAGGGCAGTAAAAGAGCAATTAAAACAGTGGGAAGAAGACAGTGGCATGTGAGTTACATAGCTCATAAAGGCATCTCCCTAAATATTAAATGGAATGGAGAGCATTATATAGGTGTTTTAATGGCTTTTGTTTAGTTTTAGAGAAATTATTTGGTAGTCAAATCTTTACTGTGACGATTTTAAGGGAGAACATAACCAATGAAAACAGAAAAATGTGTTAGCCATAACTATAGATTTCCCTATCATTTACAGATGTCACTGGCAGAAGGTGATTATGAGAAGTATGTGTCTTTACTATCAATAGAATAGCTTAATAAATGTCTATAATTCAAAGGAAACCCAGCTAATACCTGTATTATTGAAGAACTGCTTTTAAATAAATAAAATACTGGTGTTAAAATTTTATAACCCCCGTAGTATTTACATTTTAATGGAAAGACAGTAGAAATATGAAAACTACATGTATAGTTAACCATCTTAAAACTATTTCCACCTAGTCTGCAATTTGAAGATCTTTACTATCCATCAGTTTTTTAAACTTCAGCTTATCTGAATGAATTGGCAGTCTCAGTTCAATTGCCCTGAACAGGTGTTCAGATCTTGGTTAGTGGTAAGTTGCTCCCCTGGTAACAGTATCAACAGAGGGCAAAGGACTGGATGAGCATAGCAAATCTACTTCCCTCCCACTTTGAGATGGATCCTTTAGGGCGCTGTTGATGATACACATTGGTCTGTTCTGTAGAGAAGTAGTTTCTAAATCGGCCAGTGCAGCACTTTTAGAAACTAAAAGTGAAGTTCCTTTCATGTACAGAAAATGAAACTATAAAGGGCATTTGGCCTCGCTGGTAGATAATTGTCACTTGTAACCTCTTCCTTTGATGAATGGGAAATGGTTCCCATCATGTCTCAGAAAAGCAGTGATGAAGCAGCCTTCCCTGGCGTTAACCTCTGCTCACCCCGCTTGCAGTGTAGCTACCCGAGCACAGTCTGCTCTTTGACACATTAGTAACATGCCTGTGATAGGGCATCTTTACCACATGCAGATCAGATGTCAGCAAATTTTACATGGATCAGTTGCTGTGGTCTCTTTTTGTAGACTTACAATCCTACAGTGTATGTTTTATTACCATTATACTAGAATAAATGAGAGAAATAAACCCCTAGGTTTATTAATATCATATGTCTGCTTAAAAGTTTGCTTTTCATGGTAGCAATTTCGCATTAGGAAATTATGATATAGGACTTTAGCTTTTACATGCTTAGGTATTAGGAAAGTCATCTAGAAAGTAGTAAAATTAAATTAGTAATTGAGATTTGGGCTCAATTCATAGATAGTTATGAATTTTTAGGAATGTATAAATAAACTTTTATACCACTTTCAATGTGCAGTTTCTTACTTTAAAAATAGGGCTGAATCCAGACAAATGAAGCGAGCAGAGCCTCACCAGCTCCGACAAGAAGACTCTGATGCTGTGTGGAACGAACTGGCATATTTCAAAAGAGAAAACCAGGAGTTGATGGTTCAAAAGTGAGTTTCTTTTTAACAAGATTGTATAAATAATCTGAGATTTATTTTTGTTGCTCAAAGTCTATTAGAGAAGCACATTTGAAAACTTGAAAATGAAATTATCTGAGATTTATAAATAAGACCATATATATATTATATATGTTTGTGCATATATTATATATATACATATATAAATACACACATATATATGTATATATATATATAAAATCATACAATAACAAGTTGCACATTTGCTAGCTCTAACAGAAACCGTATAATATGATCTAGGGATTGTGTTAATTAATGTGGCTCTCATCTGTTGAGGGTGTCGTTCTTCATTAGCCTGTATTTTAGACACTGCCTTGCTTCATTTTTGGAATGAGGTGGAGAGGGGATAACCTAGCCAGCCATCCTTGTTTGATCTCCTAGATATATACGCAATGCAGAATGCCTGAACTCTCTTGGTTCCCTGCCCTGTCCTGCTAATCCCAGCTGAGCTCATTATGGTGTAGCCTTGCTGCTACTCTTGGAGCCAGAGCTGTCCAAGCTAATTACTGGTAGCAGCAGAACTGCCTGTTAAGGGTCTGGTGTGGATCTGCTAACATGGTCCTTGGTAGTGACCTGCAGAAGACACGAGGGAATTGCTCTCTTTCTTGCCTTGCACTACCTGTCCTTTGGGTTTAATGCTGATCCTGTACATAGGTCTTTTAGCTGCCCTAAGTATAAAACTTGATGAAGGATACTCATATTTTAGAAAACACACAGTTTGCTTGCTTGATCTTATAATTCAAGGGCTATTACAGCCAGCTTGGCAAAGAAGGAACAATTTTTTGTCTTGTTTTATTTTGAGACAAAAGAAAGATTATACCAATATAATTAGCCTCTTCTTTGATTTAACTAGGTTTTTCATTTAGAGTGAATTTTTGACATATGAATTGTGAAGTTTTTAAGTCAGTTGTTTATGATATTGTTTAGTTTGGTACAATTTAACATCATGTGGCATATTGTACTTAAATGTCATTGATTATTCTTAGCTGTAAGCGGAAAGCTTCTTTATTTATTATCTGTGTAACTCTCTATTCTTTTTATATAATGATAAACTTTTGAGGAAATTACCATGTCAGATTTAAATGTATATTCTCATTTACCTCCTAAAGTACAGTTTCTTTCTATTATAGCTGAAGATTAAATGCTAATAACTAAGTCTCTTACATGAAACTTATTTTACAGGCTACATAATTTTTTTGGTTCAAACATTTCTTGATGATTTTAAATAGCTTTACTGAAATATAATTCATCAGCCATATAATTGTCCCATATTACATATAATTCAAAACCTATCCAAAGGTTTCTACACTATCTATAGTTACTGTTATTTTTAGGACATCTTTATTACTTCTAGCCTATACAACCCACCCTTCCATCTACTTTTCCAGCCCTAGGCAATTACATACTATTCTTTGTAGATTTTCTGACTGTCAAAGGCAAGGAAACTACTTCTGTGGTAGCATTGACGACTTCAGAGTCACAGTTGAGAAATGGGGACATAGAAGGTTTCTATGACAACTGCACCCCCTCCTCAAAAAAAAAAAAAGTAACAGCCTAGACTGGAAGCCATGGAAGAAAACTCTTATCGTGATAAGGACAGGACGGTAAAGTGTAGCGCTACATTATTAATGGCTTCTGACAAGGGTGTGGGGTGGGTAGGACTCAGGCCACCAGAAGTTTGCCTATGCTCCAGTGAGTATATGTGCAATACAAATTGGATGCTTTTTATTTTGTTTTTGTTTTTGTTTGTTTGCTTTTTGGTTGGGGGGGAAGTAACAAGGGTTGGGGGCACACCTGGGTGCACTGGGAAGTGAGTGTGATTGGGGTGCATGGTGTGAAAGTCTCAAATAATCAATAAAATATTATGTTGGAAAAAAGATATATTTAGGGAATATTTTATTCATTAATGAAATAAGGGGAAATGTAAAGAATCCATCTAAAAAACGTTGGGGAACTCTCAAAAGTCTAATCCATTTACTCCACAGAGTTGTTACACCATAAACAGCTCTTTGAAGGAAATGCTGAGTCCTTGTTGAACCATCACAAACTTTCTTGGAACTCTGTTTAAATTTGTGAATGTAAGCCAGGCGTGGTGGCACACGCCTTTAATCCCAGCACTTGGGAAGCAGAGGCAGGTGGATTTCTGAGTTCAAGGCCAGCCTGGTCTACAGAGTGAGTTCCATGATAGCCAGGGCTATACAGAGAAACCCTGTCTTGAAAAAAACAAACAAACAAACAAAAATTTTGTGAGTGTAAATAGCCATTTATGGTATGGTTATTTTTCCAGTAAGATTTTACTTAATAAAAAGTAGTGAATTATTTTTCACCAAGAATGGTGAAGAGCACATGCATGATGGATCAGAGTGCTGTTCCATCATCACTTGGGAGGCAGAGGCAAGAGGCTTGCAGCAAGCCTGGTCTGTAGTCATTTCTGGGCCAGCCAGGACTGCATACAGAAACTTTATATCAAACAAAGTAAACTAACAAAATTGAACTATTATATGTTAAACATTGCAGTGATTTAATGTACATCCAGAACTGCATGCTCTTTATTGTGGAAAATAAACACTTTTAACATTTTAATATTTAGTATTTGTTTTAGATTCTTTTCTTCTTGAGTAGGTTTAAAAATTGCTCTTTTGAGTTGTTGACTTGCTTCATTAAAAAAGTCATTAAATAGAGTTTGGCTTGAGATTAGAACAGAATTTAATTACCTAGATGTTCCAAAGCATATTTCTGGCATGTTGTACTGAACAATATTCTCAGTAGTGACTATTATAAATCAAAATATCAACTCTGAAAAGTGTTGAAGCTGATGTCTAGTGTTTTGTGAAAATACGTGCCATTGTACGGTAAGAGTACTGGGCTCACAGACGCTTGCCCGGGCTTCCAGCTTTCACTGGCGTTCCCAGGATCTGAGCCCAGCTTGCCAGGGTCCTTGGACACAGGCTTTAACACTCTGCGCCACCCCTTAGCGTCAGACCCCTAGTGTATTATATTCTTATGTTTTGTGTTCTTATCTTTGATGAACAGCCTTTCAAGTCTATTGTCCATTTTATAACTCTGCTTTGTTACTGTGCTTCCTATTTTATGTCAACTTGACATAAGGAAGAATCTTCAGAGACGAGGGAGCCTCAGTTGAGAAAATACCTGCATAAGATCCCACTGTAAGAAAACTCTTCCTCTTCCTCTTCCTCTTCCTCTTCCTCTTCCTCTTCCTCTTCCTTCTCCTCCTCCTCCTCCTCCTCCTCCTCCTCTTCCTCCTCCTCCCCACCTCCTCCTCCTTCTCCTTCTTCTTTTATTTGGACAATATTACACTTTATTTCTGACAACATAACACACAAAAGACATCTTTAGTAGCCTTTGGAGAAGATGACATATTAACACACACTTTAAGAATAGTCGATGAGTTTTGTATAACAAATGACCTAAGTGAAGAGCTTGGTTATTTTTGAAGGTAATTTAAAAACTGAGAAACTACTAGAAGGATATGTCACTAATCACTATACCTCCTGACAGAAATTGCTCCTGTAATTTAGTGGGTTTGTATATTTGCATGTTTTTTCTTGTCTCTTATGTCAAAAAGTAAAATACTATACAAAATGAGGATAATGAAATAAAAGATTATAATTTTTCAAAAAAAAAAAAAAAAGATCCCACTGTAGGCAAGCCTGAGGAGCATGTTGTTAATAGTGATTGATGGGGTAGGGCCCAACTCACTTTGGGTGTTGCCATCCCTGGGTTGGTGGTCCTGGGTTCTATAAGAAAGCACACTGAGCAAGTCATGGGGAACAAACCAGTAAGCAGCATCCCTCCTGGCCTGTGGATTAGCTCCTGCCTCCAGGTTCCTGCCCTGTTTGACGTGAGTCCCCATCCTGGCTTCCTTTAATAATGGACAGTGACGTGGAAGCATAGGCCAAATAAAACCCTTTTCCCCAAGTTGTTTCTAGTCATGGTGTTTCCTAAGCCTAACTAAGACTGAGCAAGTTTAACACTAATTCTTACGGATAAGCTTTAGAAGTTTTTGTTGCACATATGGTACACAAATCCTTAATCACTTCTGATTTTAAAGTATTTTCTTTATTTTTTAAAATATTTTTTTCTTATTCTGTAGATTGCCTCTCCTTCTTGTAGGCTGTTAGACATGGCAAATTTTAATAAAATTGAATTATTTTATTTTTATGTACCATGGCTTTGATAATGTATCTAGGCATTATTTCTCTGACCTACATTTTATCCCATATTTTATAAGTCTTATAAATTTTTCTTTTCTATTTGGCTCTGTTTTGCATTTAGAGCTACCCTTTGTATAAGTTAAATATTATAGACCCAAGTTTGTTTTGTGGTACATATATGTCCAATAGTACCAAGAAATTACCTTTGAACTGTTATCAGTTCATTATATTTCTCTGTATCTAATAGAAGGCTCTTTTTATTCCATTCATTTCAGTACCTGGATTTCACAAACACCATATGGTCAAAATGTTGCTGCTTTCCAAAAGGTGCCAAACTCAGGGGTAGTTATCAACTGAATTATTGAGAATTGTTTTGCCTTGCCATAGGTCTAACTATGAAAAAAAAAAAAAAAGCCTTTGAAAACACAAATCCTGTAGTAAGAGAATCAGGAACTTTGATTAGAATTATGCTGCAACTCAGAACTATTTGGAAAAGTAAAAACATTAACTGCATTGAGCCCACATTTAAAAAGAAGGAACGTGTCTACATTGCTTTGATTTTTTTTTTCATTTTGTTAGCATTAGCTATATGGCAGCTTTCCTACTCTGTATGTCAGATATATTTGTTAGCTGCTCTGCCTGTGCACACTTTCAACCCCACTTGGGAAGCTGTTGCTAGGGAGATGATGAGTCCCAGGCCAGCCTGGGCTCCAGAGTGAGACAAGGTCCTGAAAAGGAAAAATAAAATTCTTATCAGATAGAGAGCAAAGAATTTAAATTTGGGAGCTATTGTCAATGCTGATACCCTCTTTACTTTGGTGTCTAGAAGTAAGTTATATTTTTATGTTGTCACTGTGTTGTTATCGTTGTGTGAGAGAGAGAAGCTTGCCAGAGGTTCTGTTTTCTGCTTGTTTTGTCTTTGGATCTAGTTTTTACAATTTTTTATTTCTAATCTGCGCTGTCTTTGAGATTCTCTTTGGATTGAGCAGTTCTTAAGCGTTTGTAAGATGTGCCATTTGCTCCTTGTCGCCATAGTTTGTGATGAGAAGGGCACTGTTTGGGTAATTTTTCTCCTGAGGATAATACTTCATCTTTTCCTGCTTTCAATAATTTCTTACTTTGCTTTATTTTTCAGAAGTTTAATTCTAAGGTCTCTTGGCATGGATTTCTTTGGATGTAGCTTATTTTGGATTCTCTCAATTTCTTGAAACACTGGGGTACATTTGTCAAACTTCAAAGTTTTAGGTCATTATTTCTGTAAATATTTCCTTAAACAGAATGCTCCCTTTATTGCACTGTTAGGAGTCTAGTGATGTAACATTGGATGGTCTGTTGTCCCCCAGATCCTGAGGCTGTTCACCTGCTTCTCAACATTTCATATCTGTGTAGTTTGGGAATTTCTATTGCTGTGTCTCCAAGCTAATATTCTATACATGCAGTACATTTTTAAAGTGCAATTTTAGTTTTAAAACCTCTGTTTGAATATTCTTTTTTTCACTTTTAATTTTTTTTAATTGGGTATTTATTTCATTTACATTTCCAATGCTATCCCAAAGTCCCCCACCGACCCACCCGCTCCCACTTCTTGGCCCTGGCATTCCCCTGTCCTGAGGCATATAAAGTTTGCACAACCAATGGGCCTCTCTTTCCACTGATGGGAATGTTTCTTCTGTTTTTATTCTTTTGAATGCTTAAGTATTGGTTGTAAGTCTTTGCCGTGTAGAATTTTGCTGTGAATCCATTGGGTCTTGGACATGTTTTAGCTACAAGGGTTTTTGTTACTATTTGTCTTAGTTACTTTTCTATTGCCCTGAAGTGACCTGACTTGGTTAGGATTTCTGTTGCTGTGGCAAAACACGATGACCCAAAGCATCAATCACTAGTTTAAAAAATGCCTAAAAAAACAAAAAACAAAAACAAAACAACAAATCAAAACAAAAAGAAAAGAAAGGAAAAGAAAAGAAAAGAAAAGAAAAGAGAAGAAAAGAGAAGAAAAGAGAAGAAAAGAAAAGAAAGAAAATGCCTTACAGGCCAACCTTATGGAGGCATTTTCTCTATTGAGGTTACCTCAGTGAAGATGTGAGCCCCTTCTGATCTTGCACAGCTGGCTGTACCAGCAAGCCAAGCTCTGTCCATCAAGTCCTGTTTATTCCCTCCAAGCATCACATGTCTTCCAAGTGCCTTGCCTCAGCATGGATCTTGCCTCAGCACTCAGCACATGCATCCGTCAGCCCAAGTCTGCCGAGTCCTGACAAATGGAACTCAACTCCACAATGGGAGGTGGACCCATACATGCCTGTTGTTAGCATCCTTCATCACGTTTCCTTTCATGTGTCTGCTTAAGTACAACATTCTCTCTTCTGTGTCTGCTTCGGTGAAACGTTCTTTCACGAGTCTGCCTTAGTCTTTCATCTGTGTCCACTTCAGGAAAACACTCCTTCACATGTTTGCCCCAGCAAAGCATCATACGATACAATCGACTCTCCAGAGAACCTTTAAGTTTCAACTTCACTTCTTTGATCCATTTATCATCCAGTAATAAGTTGTTTAATCTCTATGAGTTTTTGTATTTATTACAAATCTGTTTGTTGTCAATTTTAAGTTTTATTGCACTGTGGCCAGATAAAATACACATAGTGACTTTAGGCTTTTGAATTTGTAAAGATTCATTTTATATCCCAGGATATGCTCTAATTTAGGAAAGCTTTCATGTGCTGCTGAGTAGAAGGTGAATTCTTTGGTTTTTGAATGGAATACTCTGGATATTTGTTAAGTCCAATTGATATACAATAACAAATTCTGATGTTCCTATATTTAGTTTTTGTCCAAATGACCTGCAAAATAGAAAAGTGGGGTATTGAAATCACCTACTATTCATGAATTTATGTTGATCTGTGTCTTTAAGTCCAGTTATAGAATTTTTTTTATGAAATTGACCACTCCAGAGTTTGGTGCATATATATTTAGGATATTAACATCTTCTTAGTTAACTATTCACTTGATTGGAATGATGTCCCTTTTTCATCTTTTCTGATTTTTTATTATTACCATTATCACCATCAATGACTATTGTTAATGTTTATTTTGTCAGACATCAGGATGGGGACACCTGCTTGTTTCCTGGTCCCATTTAATATGAGCACTTTTGTCTCTCCTTTTACTCTAAGGTGGTGTGCATCTTAATGTAAAAATAGATGGGATTTTGTTTCTGGATCATTTATTTAGTCAGTGTCTTTTAACCATAGAGTTAATACCATTGATATTTACAGTTTCTATTGAAATGTGTGTGTAATTGTCACTATGAGGGTTTTTGGTGGTGGTGTTGTTCTTAGTGGTACTTTCTATCTTACAAATTATGGCTTCACATTTCTTTTCATGGTCCTTCTGTACTCACTCATTTCTTTAGACCTAAATATTACTTTCTTCTTGTATCTATATGGATTCATCATTCCTTACTTTGAGGAAGGTTTTTCTATGATCTTGTTGAATAAAGGCACTCGCATGTACATTCTGCCAGGACCGGGGGCAGGGGGGGGGGAAGGGGGGGAGACCATGTGCATGGAGGTCTTGAGCATGCGCAGCACCTAAGCTAGCTGCATGCGTGCTAGTTGGCACGTTCAGGGAGGGGGCAGGGTGAGCGCATGTGCGCATGTGCAGATGCAGGGTCCAAGCTGGGCTAATTAAAAAATGTGGCCCACAGCATTAATGGGAAAATCATCTCCCTCAACTATGCATATAATTCAAAGTTTTTTCATAATATCTCATATTTCCTCTATGTTCCTTTCATGTAGATCTTTTAAAAATAATCTATTTTTTGCTCATTTGCTTTAGATCCTATATTTTATCTTTGTATTTTACAGTCCTTGTATTTTATAGTTGAGTTTTTCATATTTCAATTCCGTCTTCGTTTTAGCTTGAGTCCTCACTAGTGTTTCTGCTTCTCTGCTGAAGGCTATTCTCTGGTCCTAGATGGTCCTCAGTATTCCTGTCAGCTTTATTTTCGTGTTTTCTTTGGGATCATTCAGGTGTTTTTTTTTTTTTTTCCAAAGTTTCTTTTTATTTTTTTCTTTCTTTCATTTTAATTATTTTGTTTATTACTTTCCAAATGTTGCCCCCTCCGGGAGCATCAAGTTTCTATAGTATTAGGTGCATCCTCTCCCACTGAGGCCAGACAAGGACCAGCTCATATATGCTTTTTGGTTGGTGACTTAGTCTCTGGGAGCTCTGAGGGGTCTGGGTTAGTAGATTCTGTTGTTCTTCGTATGGGGTTGCAATCCCCTTCAGCTACTTTAGTCATTCCCCTAATTCTTTCATAGAGGTTTCCAACCTCAACCCAATGGTTGGCTGTGAGTATCTGCTTTTGTCTCAATCAACTGCTGGTAGAGACTCTGAGGATAGCTATGCCTGGCTCCTGTCTGTGAGCAAAGCATGACATTAATAACAGTGTCAGGATTTGACGCCTGCCCATGGGATGGATCCCAAGTTGGGCCAGACACTGGATAGCCTTTCCTTCAGTCTCTGCTCCATTTTTGTTCCTGCATTTACTTTAGACAGGAATAATTCTGTGTCAAAAATTTTGAAGATGGTTGGGTGGTCCAATCCTTCAACTAGGGGCCATGTCTATCTACTGGAGGTGATACCTTCAGGTTCTATCTCCCCACTGTTGGGCATTTTGGCTCAGGTCATCAGAATTGAGTCCTGGGAACATCTCACATCTCAGGTCTCTGGGACTTTCTAGATGTTCCCCCTGTACCTTCTCCTCCCACTGCTACATATTTCCACACATTCTCCTGGCCCTCTGGGCTTCTTTCCAATCTCCTCCATATTTGATCCACTCCTCTGTTCTTCTCCCTCCCTTCTCTCTCTCCCTCCCAGGTCCCTCCCTCCCTTTGCCTCCAATGATTATTTTGTTCCCCCTTCTAAGTGGGATTGAAATGTTCACACTTTGACCTTCCTTCTTGTTAAGTTTTATCCCATCTGTGAAGTTGCATCACGAGTTTTCTCTTCTTTTTGGCTAATATACACTTATCACTGAGTACATACCATGTATGTCATTTAGGGTCTATGTTTCCTCTCTCAGGAAGATATTTTTCTGGTTCCATCCATTTGCCTGCAAAATTCATAATGTCCTCATTTTTAATGGCCAAATAGTATTACATTGTGTAAATAAAGCACATTTTCTGTATCCGTTCTTAGATTGAGGGACATCTGGATTTTTTTCAAAAATTTCTAGACTATTACAAATAAGGCTGCTATGAACATAGTGGAACATGTATCCTTGTGGTATGGTGGAGCATCTTTTGGGTATATATACAGGAATGGTATAGCTGGGTCTTCAGGTAGAACTATTTCCAATTTTCTGAGGAACTGTCAGATTGATTTCCAGAGTGATTGTACCAGTTTGCAATCCCACCAGCAAAGTAGCTGGATATAAAACTCACTCAAACAAATCAGTAGCCTTCCTTTTTACAAATAATAAATGTGATGAGAAAGAAATTAGTGAAACAATACCCTTTAGAGTGAAAGTTCTATATGACAAGAACTTTTAAGTCCCTACCTGAAGAAAGAAAATGAAGACCTCAGAAGGTGAAAAGATCTCCCATGCTCATGGATTAGTAGGGTTAACATAGTAAAAATGTCATCTTACCAAAAGTGATCTACAGATTCCATGCAATTCTCATCAAAATTCAAACACAGTTCTTCATAGACATGGAAAGAACAATTCTTAACTTTATATGTTAAAACAAAAATCCAAGATAGTGAAAACAATTCTCAACAATAAAAACTTCTGGGGGAACCACCATCCCTGACCTTAACATGTACTACACAGCAATAGTCACACACACACACACACACACACACACACACACACACACACACACACACACACACACAAAGCACGGTATAGGTGCAGAGATAGACAGGTTGATCAATGGAATAGAATTAAAGACCCAGAAATAAATCCACACCCTTATGAACACTTGATCTTTGATAAAGAAGCCAAATCCATGCAGTGGAAAAAAGAGACAGCATATTCAACAAATGGTGTTTGCTGATCTAACTGGCAGAGTACATATAGAAGAATGCAAATTGATCCATATTTACACTTTTTACAAAGCTCAAGTCCAGGTGGATGAAGGGCCTCAACATAAAATGATATACACTGAATCTAATAGAGGAGAAAGTGGGAAAGAGCCTCAAATGCATTGGCACAGGGGAAATCTTCCTTAACAGAAGACTGATGGCTCAGGCTGTAAGATTAACAATTGACAAATGGGACCTCATGAGACTAAAAGCTTCTGTAAGGCAAAGGACACTGTCAATAGGACAAAACTCCTACAGACTGGGTAGAGATCTTCACTAACCCTATATCCAATAGAAGGCTAATATTCAAAATATATAAAGGACTGAAGAAGTTAGACTCCAAAAAACCAAATAACCCAAGTAAGACAGGGTACAAAGCTAAACAGAGAATTCTTTTTTTTTTTAATTTGAGAATTTTATTTTTTTTCACTTTTTATTTTTTTAATTGGGTATTTATTTCATTTACATTTCCAATGCTATCCAAAAAGTCCCCCACATGCTTACCCACCCACTCCCAATTCTTGGCCCTGGTGTTCCCCTGTACTGAGGCATATAAAGTTTGCACGACCAATGGGCCTCTCTTTGCAGTGATGGCTGACTAGGCCATCTTCTGATTCATATGCAGCTAGAGACACGAGCTCCGGGGGGGTATTGGTTAGTTCATATTGTTGTTCTACCTATAGGATTACAGATTCCTTCAGCTCCTTGGGTACTTTCTCTAGCTCCTGCATTGGGGGCCCTGTGATCCATCCAATAGCTGACTGTGAGCATCCACTTCTGTGTTTGCCAGGCCCCGGCATAGTCTCACAAGAGACAGCCATATCTGGGTCCTTTCAGCAAAATCTTGCTAGTGTATGCAATGGTGTCAGTGTTTGGAAGCTGATTATGGGATGGATCCCCGGATATGGCAGTCTCTAGATGGTCCATCCTTTTGTCTCAGCTCCAAACTTTGTCTCTGGAACTCTTTCCATGGGTGTTTTGTCCCCCAATTCTAAGAAGGGGCAAAGTGTCCACACTTTGGTCTTTGTTCTTCTTGAGTTTCATGTGTTTAACAAATTGTATCTTATATCTTGGGTATTCTAAATTTCTGGGCTAATATCCACTTATCAGTGAGTACATATTGTGCCAGTTCTTTTGTGATTGGGTTACCTCACTCAGGATGATGCCCTCCAGGTCCATCCATTTGCCTAGGAATTTCATAAATTCATTGTTTTTAATAGCTGAGTAGTACTCCATTGTGTAAATGTACCACATTTTCTGTATCCATTCCCATGTTAAGGGGCATCTGGGTTCTTTCCAGCTTCTGGCTATTATAAATAAGGCTGCTATGAACATAGTGGAGCATGTTTCCTTCTTACCAGTTGGAACATCTTCTGGATATATGCACAGGAGAGGTATTGCTGGATCCTTCGGTAGTACTATGTCCAATTTTCTGAGGAACCGCCAAACTGATTTCCAGAGTGGTTGTACAAGCTTACAATCCCACCAATAATGGAGGAGTGTTCCTCTTTCTCCACATCCTCACCAGCATCTTCTGTCACCTGAATTTTTCATCTTAGCCATTCTGACTGGTGTGAGGTGGAATCTCAGGGTTGTTTTGATTTGCATTTCCCTGATGACTAAGAATGTTGAACATTTTTTCAGGTGCTTCTCAGCCATTCGGTATTCCTCAAGTGAGAATTCTTTGTTTAGCTCTGAGCCCCATTTTTTAATGGGGTTATTTGATTTTCTGGAGTCCACCTTCTTGAGTTCTTTATATATATTGGATATTAGTCCCCTATCTGATTTGGGATAGGTAAAGATCCTTTCCCAATCTGTTGGTGGCCTTTTTGTCTTATTGACGGTGTCTTTTGCTTTGCAGAAGCTTTGCAATTTTATGAGGTCCCATTTGTCGATTCTAGATCTTACAGCACAAGCCATTGCTGTTCTATTCAGGAATTTTCCCCCTGTACCCATATCTTTGAGGCTTTTCCCTACTTTCTCCTCTATAAGTTTCAGTGTCTCTGGTTTTATGTGGAGTTCCTTAATCCACTTAGATTTGACCTTAGTACAAGGAGATTAGAATGGATCAATTCGCATTCTTCTACATGATAACCGCCAGTTGTGCCAGCACCATTTGTTGAAAATGCTGTCTTTTTTCCACTGGATGGTTTTAGCTCCCTTGTCAAAGATCAAGTGACCATAGGTGTGTGGGTTCATTTCTGGGTCTTCAATTCTATTCCATTGGTCTACTTGTCTGTCGCTATACCAGTACCATGCAGTTTTTATCACAATTGTTCTGTAGGACAGCTTTAGGTCAGGCATGGTAATTCCACCAGAGGTTCTTTTATTTTTGAGAAGAGTTTTTGCTATGCTAGGTTTTTTGTCTTAAACAGAGGAATCTTGAATGGCTGAGAAGCACTTAAAGAAGGGTTGAAAGACCTTAGTTATCAGGGAAATGCAAATCAAAATGACCCTGTGATCCCACCTTATACCAATCAGGATGGCTAAGTCCTTAATTTTATTGAGCTCTTACTTTTTTTTTCTTTATACTCCATGAATTCTTTGATTATTTTTATGGTTGTTCTTTTACATCTTGTGTCCTGGAGTTGATTAGATAAATTTCACTGGAAAAACATTTTTTACAAAGCTGGTAGGATTTTGGAGAGAAGATGCTGGCTTGATCTGTTCTCTCTCTCTCTCTCTCTCTCTCTCTCTCTCTCTCACTCTCTCTCTCATTAATCATTTTATTCATTTACATTTCAAATGATATCCCCCTTCCTGGTGGTTATCACTCTACAACCATTCTATCCCATCTTCCATCCCCCCCTCCCCCTTGCCTCTATGAGGGATAATTCTCTATCCAGTTACACACTCCCCTAGCATCCCCCTATGCTGGGGCATCAAGCCTTCATAGGACCAAGGGCCCCCCTCCAATTGATGTCAGATAAGGCCATCCTCTGCTACATATGTATCTGGAGCCATGGATCCCTCCATGTCTACTCTTTGAGTGGTGATTTAGTACCTAGGGGCTCTGGTTGGTCAGGTTAGTTGGTATTGCTTACCCTATGGGGTTGCAGTCCCCTTCAGCTCCTTCATTCCTTCCACTAGCTCTTTCATTGGTGTCCCTTTGCTCAGTTTGATGGTGAGCTGTGAGTATCTCCATCTGTATTGGTCAGGTGTTGGTAGAACCTCTTAGAGAGCAGCCATACCAGACTCTTATAAGCAAGCACTTCTTAGCATCAGCAATAAGTGTCTGGGTTTGGTGTCTGCAGATGGGATGGATCCCTATGAGATCTGGGCATGTTAACTTCTTTTTGTTACTTCTGATATGGACAACAACTTAGGGCAGAAAATGCAATGTACAGATGGGTTGGGCCTAGAGGTTCAAACTGGCTTGGGTGAAATGAAGTAAGCTGGACAGAGGAAACTGGACTGGTAGATAGGATGTGCTTCTTGCTCTGAGCCTGGAGTTTGGGGATAGATCTGGCTGTGTGAAAATATTGGAGATGGTGAGAGGAACTTGTGGAATTCCCTAACAGAATAGGAAGGGATTGTCTAGTGAGAACCAGGTTAGGCCAGATTAGGCCAGGTAATGGATTGTGGGACTTGTGCTAGATCTGGTGGGTTGGGAAGAAGTTATGGGTGGGAGAGGCCAGGAAAATCATGAGTTTTGACTATGGAGAAGGAGGTAGGAACTCCTTCTAAGTGGAAGACTTGGATGTGGCTTGTAAGGGACTCTGGGCAGTTGCAGATAAGATGGTTCTTGGTGGACTCCTACAGATTGACTGTCCAGTGCAAAAGGGGGTTGGTCAGGAATATTTAATACTTCTATGGCATAAAAATGTAAAGACTTGAACATTTCCTCTTTATGTATTTTCTGTATATGTCATTTCATATAAATTTATGACATATAGCTACTTGTTACTCTATTTTAACAAGAAACCAGTAACGTATAAATGGTGAAATTGACTGCCTTCTTCAGTATTTATCTATCAGGCATTTATATAGACATTCATAGAGTTAATATTTACCAGTGTAATTCAGAAACTAGGCACTAAACTAGAGACTGAATATTCAATGGTTTATACAAGAGTAATTGTTTCAAAGTCTGGGGTTATTATATAGGTAACACTATGTCCCAGGGAGGTAAAGTCACCCTTTGGTTGCTACATAGCAAAACAATAAAATTTTTCCTAGGTTCTCTTTGCTTTCTTGTTCAGTTGAACATGTTGATTTGCTAACATGAAATTAAACTTTGGAACCCGCAGATTTGAGTATGTTTTTTTAACATTCGAAAATTAAAACACTTGGGTAAAAAAATAATTCACTGGGCATCGGGACAAGTGTATGTAGTCCCAAGGACTTGGGCATCAGAAGCAGGAGGACTGCTTTGTGTCCTAGGAGTTTGTTACCAATATAGACAGCATGGTAAGACCCCATTTCAAAATGTTTATTATACGCTGTGTATTACATAAAACTGTAGAAAGGTTTAGTTCTGTCACAAAGTTAAGTTCATCTAACCCAGGAAATCATTCCTTAGCATTGCCAGCCATAGCTGCAGGTCCCTGTCCTTACTATGACTCGTAGGTATGACAACATTCACTACATATTTCTATATCATTATGTGCATACATCAGGAAGGTATAGCTTATGCTATATGCTACATATGGGTACTTTTCTAGGCAGGGGGGAAATGAGAGAAATAATGGGTTACCCTCTTTACTAGGACCTCATAAGTTAGCATTGAGATATGAACAATAATAAGAGATAGTAGAGACATAAAGCAAAGACATATATTTTCTACTTCTATTAAAAAATAATCAAAGCAGAATTTCCTGAGAAATGGTCATACTTTGAACTGACAACCATAAATTAAGTGGCTATGAATTTGCTGATAGGACTCCATATAATAAGGCAATTTATCACTTTGGTATATAAAGTACAATCACTATAACAATTGATAAAATATATTATGAAATATGAAAATTAGTATATAGAACATTAATTAAAAGTTCCATCTAAGTCCCTATCATAAAGGACTGAACTAAGAAAAATACCTAGTTTTCATAATAATAAAATACATGTTACAGTTAATAAATATATATTTCCTGTGGCGCACACCTTTAATCCCAGCACTTGGGAGGCAGAGGCAGGCGGATTTCTGAGTTTGAGGCCAGCCTGGTCTACAGAGTGAGTTCGAGGACAGCCAGGGCTATACAGAGAAACCCTGTCTTGAAAAACCAAAAAAAAAAAAAAAAATTAAATATATAGTAATACCGCATGATGTTTTACAAAAAAATTATCACCACTACTCAATTTTGACCAAACTCACTTTAAACCATTAATTGTCCTGTAACTCTTTTCTTTTGGTTTTCTTGTGGATCTGTGTCTTTCTGTCCATCCACCTCTTTACTTCCTCTCTTGTCAGCTTTCAACCCTATGGTATTTTAGGCTTTATGATATACTTAATGTATGCATTGTTCTCTGTCACTCTCACCTCCAGAATCTCCTTTCTCTTTCCACTCTATTTATTTATTTATTTATTTATTTATTTATTTATTTATTTATTTCCTTTATATCCCAATCAAAGCCCCCCCTTCTCTCCTTTCAGTTTTCTCTCTTCCCTCCCCAGTCCTCTCATCCTCTCTTTCTTCTCAGAAAAGGGGAGACCTCCCATGTCTATCAACCCTCCTTGGTGGGCCAGACTATAGTATGACTAGGCTCATCTTCTGCTACTGTGGCTAGGAAAGGCAGCCAGTTAGGGGAAAGAGGTCTAAAGGCAGGCAACAGACTCAGAGACAGGCCCTGTTAGGAGTCCCACATGAAGGGACAAGGGCCTAGGTCCATCCCATGCATGCTATTTGGTTGGAGGTTCAGACTCTGTGGGCCCTTATGGGCCCTAGGTAGTTGATTCTGTATGTTGTCTTGGGGTGTTTTTGACATCTCTGGCTCCTTTAATCCTTCCTCCCCTCTTCCATAGGATTCCTTAAGCCCCACCTAATGTTTAACTGTGGGTCTTTGCATCTGTTTTCATCAGTTGCTAGGTGAAGTTTCGCAGATAACAGTCTGCAAGTATAGTGTCAGGGGTGGGCTTTCTCTCATGATGGGAGTTTCAAGTTTGGGCCAGTCATTGGTTGGCCATTCCCTCATTTTTTTTTTTTTTTTGCCCCATCTTTACATCTGCGTATTTTGTAGACAGCACAGATTGCAGGTCCAAAGTTATATGGCTAGGATGGTGTTCCAGTTCATCCAATGGAAGTATTTTCTGGTTACAGGAGATGACCACTTCAAGTTCCATATCCCCCATTGTTAGGGTCACCCTCATAGGTTCCTGGGAGTTTGCATTGTCCCTGTTTCTAGCTAGTCCCAGAGATGCTTCCCACTGATTTCCACTCACTCCCACCCTCTCCCTGAACCTGATTCCTATCCCTGGTCCCCTCTTCACCCCCTCCCCCACCCAGGTCCCTCTCTCCATCTACCTCCAATGGTTATTTTTCCCCTTTCTGGCTGATATTCAAGCAGCATCCCTTGGGACCTCCTTGTTATTTAGCTTCTTTGGGTCTGTGGATTATAGCATGGTTATTCTGTACTTTATGGCTACTTTCCACTTAGAAGTGAGTATATACCACTTGTGTCTTTCTGGGTCTGGATTGCTCACTCAGATGATATTTTCTAGTTTCATCCATTTGCCTGCAAATTTCATGATGCCCTGATTGTTAATAACTGAATAATAATATGTACCACATTTTCTTTATCCATTCTTCAGTAGTGGGACATATAGCTTGTTTCCAGTTTCTGACTATTATGAATAAAGCTGCTATGAACCATGTCCTTGTGGCATGGTGGAACATCTTTTTGGTATATGCCCAGTAGTGGTATAACTGGCTCTTGAAGTAGAAATATTCCCAATTTTCTGAGGAAGAACCAAATTGATTCCCAAAATTTGCAAAGTTGATTTACAATTTGCACTCCTACCAACATTGGAGGAGTGTTCCCATTACTCCACATCTGGATGGATATTTGTTTGTAGAGCCATTCCTCCATCTCTGGTATTAAGCCTACTTGATTATGGTGGATGATGTTTTTGATGTGTTCTTGGATTTTGTTTGCAAAGATATTTTATTGAATATCTTTGCATCAATGTTCATAAGGGAGAATGGTGTGAAATTTTCTTTCTTGGTTGAGTCTTTGTGTGATTTAGATATCAGGGTGACTATGACCTCATAGTTCTTCTGTTTCTATTTTTGGAATAATTTGAGGAGTATTTCTTTCAGCTCTTCTTTGAAAGTCTGGATAGAGTTCTGTACTAAAACCTTCTAGTCCTGGGCTTTGTTTGTTTGTTTAGAAGAATTTTAATAATTGCTTCTACATCCCTGGGGGATATAGGCCTATTGATATTGTATACCTGATCTTGATTTAACTTTAGTAAGTGGTATTTATCAAGGAAACAGCCAATGTCAAGTAGCCAGTTTGAGATCTCACTAATTTCTTCATGGAGGCAGTTAGGTTATGAATTTTCCTCTTATTACTGCTTTCATTGTGTCCCATAAGTTTGGGTATGTTGTGCCTTCATTTTCATTGAATTCTAGAAATACTTTAATTTCTTCTTTTATTTCTTCCTTGACCCAATGGTAATTGAGTAGAGAGTTGTTCGGTTTCCATGACTTTGTAGACTTTCTTTTGTTTCTGTTATTGTTGAAATTCAGTTTTACTCCATGGTAGTCTGATAAGTTACAGGGGGTTCTTTCAATTTTCTTGTATCTGTTGAGAGTTGTGACCAACTATGTGGTCAATTTTGGAGAAGGTTCAATGAGGCGCTGAGAAGGGACATTATTTCATGTTTGGGCAAAATGTTCTGCAGATATTTAGTATCAGAATTTTCTGTTTAGTTTCAGTTTCAATGACCTGTCCATTGGTGAGAATGGGATATTAAAGTCTGTTTATGTGTGGGGTTCAAAGTGTGATTTGAGCTTATTAATGCTTCTTTTATAGATTTGGGTACCCTTGTATTGGGGCATAGATACTCAGGGGGGAGCAATAGTAACATAACTTCAAATTCTTAATAACTTTCAATTCAACTTAAACCTATGGGTGATTTTATCCCATATTGTAGTTACATATAATTTTTAAGACTCTTTTGGTAATTTTGTTTAATTATTTTAAGCAACTTCTGAGCTGTTTTCAAAGTATTTGCTATACCATTTTCATAGTAATGACAAATTAAGAAAATTATTAATTTCATAAAGTGATATATTAGATGGGCTAATAATGTTAATTGCTCATTCTGCATATTTACAAAAATAATAAAGATGAATTAATATGGTATATTTTAAAATCTGGCTATTAGTTTTTTTATATTTTTAACATTTTTATATTATATAATTTCAGTCATTTTATATACTCAAAAATCTCATTGTAGTTACAGATGTTAAACAAAATTTTCATGTCAATAAAAATGTAGCTGCTTTTATAACTAAGAATGGTTGGAAATAATAAATAGCATATTAGTCTATGATTAATGTTACCAAGAAACTCAATTAAATAATTCTATTTTAATGAGTTGGATGGCTTATCTCATAACATATCCCAAAGTCAACTCTTGATTTAATGCAAGTGTAAATGTACAGGGCTAAGCAGTGAAATGTTTAGAGAAGCGTATAGGAGCATGTCTCTGTGACCTTGGGCTAAGTTTAGGTTTCTTTATGGAATAGTTACTATGAACTAAAAGTTGTTAAGGTGACTGTAGGAAAATCAGGAAGAACTGCTCATTGGAAGATACCATTAAGTGAATTTAAAAAAATTTAAAAAGCTACTACTTTAGAGTGAGAAAAAGTAGCTGAGCAGTATATGTCCAGGAAAGGACTACTATAGCATACAGAGAATTACTATAAGGTGAGTTTAAAGAGGCAATAAATTCTGTAAAAAAGAGGAAAATACTTACATAGGTTCTGTAAAAGAAGGCACTTCGATTGCAAACGTGAATTGTTCTCAGTTTGATTGTTGTTTCAGCTTCTGTGAGAAGCTTGCAGCCTTTCAGATCTTTCTTCTTTGCTGTTGAACATACAGTAATGCTCTCACTATCTAAGGATTGTCTCATCTGTACTTAGCAAACTCTGAAATACTGTGCTTTGACTTTTGGTTTGTTTGTTTGTTTTTTTTTTTTTTAGAGGAACAAAACTGATGTTTTTATTTTTTTTCTGTATTAGTATGTGAATAAATTTTATTTATTTATTTATTTATTTATTTATTTATTTTTATACCCACCCCCCACTCCCCTACCCACCCACTCCCCCTTTTTGGCCCTGGCATTCCCCTGTACTGGGGCAAATAAAGTTTGCAAGTCCAATGGGCCTCTCTTTGCAGTGATGGCCAACTGGGCCATCTTTTGATACATATGCAGCTAGAGTCAAGAGCTCCGGGGTACTGGTTAGTTCATAATGTTGTTCCGCCTATAGGGTTGCAGATCCCTTTAGCTCCTTGGGTACTTTCTCTAGGGCCGTGTGACCCATCCAATAGCTGACTGTGAGCATCCACTTCTGTGTTTGCGTGCTTTGACTTTTGATAAGTTCAAAATATTTTCTAGCTCCTCTAGTATTTTTCTCTGATATAAGTAAGTTTGAAAGGAAAAACATCCTATGATATTGGTTGAAGTGTAATAGGGAAGAATCAATTCAGCACAGTCACTATGGATATGACTAGGGCTCTGAAGTGGGGAAGAAAGATTGGTTTCAGCCTCGTATGCAGGCTGGGAAGATGAGAATTAACGACTGAGGAGCAGAGCAGGATCACTGGATGGAGATCACTACAAGAAAACATCGCAGTAAGGGCGGTAGCTAAACTGACCCAGTGGAATGTTTGCTAAAGACTGCCAAGGTGCTGAGGGCGTAGTAGAGGGTGAGGCAGCATGGGGCAGAAAGGCTCCTGCGAGCTGCACCAGCGGACCAGCGGGGAAATACATCTAATACTAGGTTTATCAGTGCTCGGGAGTCTGAGAACACTCAGAAGGCAGTCCATCCGAAGTACAGCCAAACAGATTTGTCTTTATCAGATGTAAGTCCTTTAATTTAAAATGCTTGAGGCGTTTTCAGAAAACTCTCTAATAATGGTTTCCAACTTATTATGCTGAGGTCATAGAAAATGCTTTGTATTATTTATACTTTTTAAGGCTCACTGCGCCTAGCATAAGTCCTACGTGATGATGGTTCAGTAATGAATGTTTGTCTTCTTGTTATTTGAATGGAATGTTTCATGTCGCCAGAACAAGTTTTTCTACTAGCGTCTTTTAGACATCTCTGCATCCAGAGCTGACAAGAAGTATATTTATTTTTCCTCTATTGAGCTGCACTACTTCAGTATTTTGTATGTTATCAGCTAAGCAGATAAGAATCCTCATCTGAACTTAATCATTGTGTGCTTGAGTGGACTTGTGTCTTTGTGTATGTCCTCTTGTTTGTAATCTTCCTGAGAGGATGCTGTTATATTCATAGGACGTAAAATCTTTAAACCTTTATATATATGTGTGTATGTTTATTTAAACAAAAGATACACATATGGACATCAAACTATAAATTTAATTATTTGAAGAATTATTCTGAGGTAAAATAGACCATTTTTTTTCTTTCTTTCTTCTTTTTTTTTTTTTTCTTTCTTTAAGCCTTTTCGGGCATCATTGGGAGGGGAGCCCCTTGTTCCTGTGTAGGCTCCATGACCCAGGGTAGGGGAATGCTAGGGCACTGAGGCAGGAGTGGGTAGGTGGGTCGGGGAGCACCCTCATAGAGGCAGGGGACGGGGGAGGAGCTAGGGGGCTTGTGGAGGGGAAAATGGGAAGGGGATAACATTTGAAATGTAAATAAATAAAATAACCAATAAAAATGGAAGAAAAGAATTTTTTATGACTTGAAAGATGGCTTAGCAGTTACACTCACTATGAACACCCTCAGGATTCCCTTGCATGAGTTCTTAGTATAAATTTGGGACCCAAGTTCATTTCCTAGTAGCCACAGCAGCAGCTCACAACCGCCTACCTCCAGCTCAGGGGCTCTGACCTTCCTCTGGCCTCTGTGGGTTCTTGCACATACACACATGCACACACACAGACACCAACACACATGTAAGTAAAACTGAAAAAAGAAAAAAGTAAAGATTTTTCTCGTATTGTTAAATAATTTTAATTTTTGTCACTTTACTTAACATTTCTAGGTTTATGATTTGGTTCTTTTTCTTGCTTTTATTTTAAGAACTCTCTGTGTGTGTGTGTGTGTGTGTGTGTGTGTGTGTGTGTGTGTGTGTAAACTAATACTAAAAATATTTTGAAAACTTATAAAAATATTTTAAATTTTTTGTTTCTTTCTTTGTAGTCTACTTTGAGCAGGGTAATGAATAGATGTTCATATATTTATTCTTGCACTTATTGACTTCTGTATTGGTTCTTCTTCCATTTCTATAAGATATCTATTAACGAGGATTCTGTCATTGTAGTAAATACTTTTTAAAAAGCTAACAGAGAAAAAGATTTACTAGGCTCACAGATTTTGAGGTCTCCTGGAGCCCTAAAATTAACTAAGTAAGAAACCTGGTCATTTTCTCATTTCCTTTTTAAAAAACTCCTTATACGCTAAAAATTATGGTTGGAATCTTTATTTTAAAATGTACATAAATAGGCTTATGATTTTTGGAGTATTTGAAACAACTTAAAATGCAAGGATATAGCTACTGAATCTGAATTTGAGACAAAACAAAACAAAACAAAACAAAAACTTTTACTGGATCTTACCTCAGACAGGCATATCTATAATAGTAACTAAAACTATCATTTTTATTTTATCACTTAATAATTTGGGCCTAGTGCTTTCATATATTAATTTTGGAAAATGAGGCTGGAAAAATCAATTGCAGGATTTAGGAGAGATAACTAAAGATACATAAAAATACCATTTATGTTCCAGAAAAATCCTGAATTGCTTTTGCTAGTCAAACTTAAAATGTAACATTAAAGAATTAATAACAATTAATTTTAGGTCAAGATTGTTTTCCCATTTAAGATCTTTTAAAGTGTACATAGATTTTGTGAGTATTGAGGGTTTTGCTTTGGAATAGGCTACTGAGAGGTAATATATATATATTATGTTGTAAATAATGTTATCTAATTTTGTATTTTAATATTTAAGTCTTAATATAATATTTATATTATATAAATATAAATAATATATACTAGGTAAATATCTAAATGTGTTGCTGGGGAGATAGGATTTTCTTGTATGAGTTCTTAGAATAATTTCAGAATTGAGAAGTAGGACTCAGAAAGTCTTGGCAATCATTTACATTGATATAATAGCAACCTCTGGAATGAAGATCCATAAAAAGCTTCCTAGAGAAATGAAGGCTTTCAGTCTCTTGAAGTTTCTATTGCTGTGATAAAACACAGTGACCAAAATTAGCTTGGGGAGGAAGGGGTTAATTTTGTCTACACTTCTACAACATAAGGATCATCCAAAGAAATCTCAAGAACTCAAGGCAGGAACCTGGAAGCAGGAATGAAGTGAGGTCCTTGAGGAATGCTCTACTTGCTTCTCCCCTACCTTATGTCACCTAGTTCCACCAGCCCACATGTGGCTTTGCTCACAGTAAGCTAGGCTCTTCCACAGCACTCTATAACCAAGAGCATGTCCCATATACTGGCCCACAGGGCAGTCTTATGGGTTCATTTGCTTAACTGGCAGTCCCCTTCCCAAAGGGACTCTAGCTTTGGTCAAGCTGCCATGGAAGTCACCAGAACAACTGACCTCTTATCAACTGAATATACAAACACATCACTATCTAACTGGAATGTTTCTTTCTCATTTGTTCCCAAGATGGCATGTTGCTATTAATATCAAAATATGTCTGTTCTTGTGAGCAGAGGTACTAGTTTGCCCTTACTTGGCTTTGGCAAAACTCTGGTACCTCTCCCTCCTCCTTTTCCTGAGGTATTTTGAATCTTGTGAAAGAAAAATGGTGGTACTTTACTTTTTATGTGTGTTTCCTGGGGAAGTGGGTGATGGAGTCCAAAGCTGACTATGAAGGAAGGATCCATCTTCCCTGGCCACCGAGCCCAATGATGGCTGTGTCCTGTCTAGCATAACAATTTGGTGTAAATGTACATTGTAATATATTCAAATTAAAACCTTTATTAGTTACAAAAGAACAATGTTAGACTTTATACTGATTGAATTATTAAATTTGATATTCACACTTGTGGCTAGAATATTCTTATGATATATTCAATGTGTTATGCACCTTTGGCAGATGAAACAATGGAAACGCCATTATACATTTTTGTTTAGATATTTCTTTAATACAATATAGTGATTATAGGTGTGTTAAAATGTAGTTGAACAACTTGATACATGATCTGTGGGTATCAGAATGAACAGGAGTGTGTGTTCTGTTCATGCATGTCTAGGTACATATCTCTGTAAGGGTATCAATGAACATGTGTGCACCTACATGTGTGTGAGTGCACATGTATGTATGTGGAGGCTCAAGGTCAGCATCACTATTCTTTCTCAGGAGCCATGCTCCATCCCATGTTTTCTTCTCCGTTTCTCTGTCTCTCTTTGTCTATCTCTGTCTCTGGCTTTCTCTGTGTCTGTCTGTCTGTCTGTCTGTCTGTCTGTCTGTCTGTCTGTCTCTGTTTATTTTAATAAAGAAGAGTACTTAACCAGGTTTACTGTCCCAGAGGGTTAGAGTCCATGATGGTTGAGCAAAGGCATGGCAGCAGGAACAACTGAGAGCTCACATCTCAAACCACAGACTGGAGGCAGAGAGCACACTAGGAATGGCGCACATCTTTCCTAATGCTTCCCAAACAGTTCTACCAACTGGAGATAAATATTAAAATATATTAGCTGATGGGGGCCATTCTCTTTTAAACTACCACAGAGCTGTTAAGATTCCATTAAGCATCTTGCTTTTTTCTTATCCTGGAAGGCCTTTACTTGCAGTAAAACCTTGCTGGGTACAACATTCTTGGTTGAAATTATTTTTTCAGGACCCAAATACATGACTCCATGCCCTTCTGGTATTTAGAGTTTCTTCAGAGAAATATACCATGGTCTAATGTCTCTATGTGCTACTCTTTTGAAGATTGTAATGTTTTTTCTTTGTCCTGTACTTTAACATTTCAACTATACTATGGCATGGTGACAAATGTCTATATAGTCTTACATGTTGGCATTCCTTCTTCGCTCCACCAAACAGTTACCTACCAACAGCCATATAGGTCTGGTATGCTATAAAAGGGACTCTTTGGCCTCTCTGACTCTCTCTGACTCTCTGACTCTTTTCTCTCATTGACCCCTTCTACCTCTTTCCCCTTCCCCTCTCCCCTCTCTCTCTCCACGTGTTCTTGGCCTGCTTCTTCTCTTTCTCTCCCTCTGTCCTTCTTTGTCCCCCCTCTTTCTCTGTCTCTACTCCCTTCTCAACTCCCCTTCCCATGACCCCAAATAAAATATGTCCTTGGTTGTGGGGCATTGGGCTATGCACACACAGCCTGGTTTCCAGTTGAGGCTAGATGTTGAACCCTAGGACCCAGTGGTGATAATTCACCTACATGGGAGGGAAGGAGTTCTCCCATGTCTCCTGGAACTCTGGCTCATGTTGAAGTTACCACCCCCTTAGCCCCCAAAAGAGAAGCATAGTTAGTAGTCATGTAGGCAATGTCCCAAGCTTCTGACCTTCAGGCTAGACTCCTTTCTAGTTACCTAGCAACAGAAAAGATAGCAGCACACTTTAAGAGGGGCTGTTTGGCCCCTGCTCACTCTCTCACTCCTCTTGCTCTCTTGCTCTCTTACTCTCCTTACTCTCCTCTTACTCTCTCTTACTTTCTAGCCTTTCTTCTCTCTCTGTCCCTGTTCCCCCTTTCTCCTCTTGGCCATGGCCTGTCTCTCTCTCATTCCACCTTCTCTCCTTTCTCCCTGGCTTTCTAGAATAAAGCTCTAAAACCATAGCCTATCTCCTGGACTCAAGGTCCGCTGCAGCTGCACTTACTCTCACCTGTGTGGGAACCTTTCTCCCTAAGCCCTCTCTCCCATAAGCCCGAGGCACAGGGTGTTGCCCTGGGCCCCTTGGTTTCCGGGGGACTGCCCCTTGTCTACCCCCTTCCCCTGCTGAGTGGGGTCACTGGTTTAGATGCCCACCCTGGGCCAAGTGGAAAGCAGCCCTCCTGTGTCTGCCTGCCCAGAGCATAGAAGGAGCTGTGGCTAGACATGGGCTATCCTCTGTCCCCTCTTCCCCTACCTCCTTTTTAGTTTCCACACTTGGTTTTATAAAACACATCAGTAAGTATGTGAAGTTCTAAATGTTTCTTATACTGGGATGTCTTTGTCTTCCCCAGGATGTGGACAGTTTTATGCTATTTTCTTATTGAAGAGGTTTTCTATGATCCTAGTCTCTTCACTCCAGTATGTGAGAGATCAGAACATATAATTTTTAAGGGTATCCAAAAACTTTCACATTTTCTCTTCAAGCTTTTTTAACTTCTCTTACTGTCAGAGGTTTCTTTCTGACAGTAACAATTCACAAGTTCTATCTTCAAGATGTTATTTTTACTTCTGCTTGACCCAATCTATTTCGTGGACTATAGAGACAAGATTCTCATCTCCTCTGTGACTCTCTAGTCTCTTTCAGATCCTTCATTTCCTTGTTTCATTTATCTGATTGTAGTTTTTTTCCCCCATTGTCTTCATATTTCTGTGTTGAGATTGTTTGTTGGGATCATCTTTTATACTAGATGGTGGCCTCCTCAAGCAACTTTCTCTTGATGTTGCCTTGGGAGGCATCAGTCAGTCCTGGGTTTGATTCACAGTACAGATTCTCATACTCTCCAAGGCTAAAATTCCACCGTGGTGTTGTTTTGTTTTGCTTTGTTTTGTTTTGTTTTGTTTTCCCCTTACATTCTGCTGAGTTATTGTAGAAACAAGATTTTTCAGGGGTTGGACTGTCTGGCCAGTGAGCCCCTTGTATCCTTCTGTCTCTGCCTTCCCAGCACCAGTATTAGAAGCACACACCACCCTTTGTATAAACTCTTTCCAGTGTGTGAGAAATAGAAGTCAGATCCTCTTGATTGTACAGCAAACATTGTACAGGCTAAGCCGTCTTCCTAGCTCCTGAAAAATGATGCTTAATTAAATTAACCTAAGTGCCATGTACTAGATTTCATCTTGACATTTTCAAACATAAGTGAGTGAGTCATCTTTGTAGATCCCTTCCCTTCTCCTTCTGCCACTCTCAATCACACTGGACCCTTCTACCCATTCCCTGCCTTGTAGCTTCCTGTCCATGGTCATGTCACATGGATACTATTGCCTGCCCCCTCCCTCCCTTCCTCTCCCCCGACACATTTCTCCCTCATGTGGTCTCTGTTCTAGTGTTTTTGCCCTGTGCCCACTTAGAACATCCCTCCCGCACACAAATAGTTCTTTAGCTGGTCATGATATGATGTGCTAATCATCCCAGCATAGAGAAAGCCAGGGCAAAATTGTGAATTCAAAGTTTAGGCTATATGTTAAATATATAAATTTGAAATAGAAATATATAAACATATTTTATATAGCTATATAAATTTAATAATATATTTTATATAATTCAATAGTATAGAGAGTATTGAATATACATTTATATATAAATATATAAATATTTAGGTAAATATATACATAAAACATAAATATATTTGATATTGAAACATATAAATATTTTAAAATACCAAAAATAAAAAATTCAAGTCTATATTTTACATATTTGGCATTTGTTACAGTGCAGTTGATAGTTTGTACTAAAAAATATGCTCATAGTAATCAATTTGTATGCTGGATAAAAACTAATGAATATATTTAGTTACTATATTTTTGCTTTTATTTTACCATTCTCTATTTTTCAATTGTCTTTGCTGCTTTTTTAACTACACTGCTCATTATCTTACACATTTTATGTAATTGTTAATTGTTCAAATTTTCATAGGATGACTCTTCAAGATGAATTGGATGAGCTTAAAATGCATATGTCCATTGATAAAACAACAATACAGGAATTGAATAGGTGCATGGCAGAGAAAAGAGAAGGTAAGTTTTTAATTAAAAGAAATCTTTAGCTTTATTATCTAATTTTGGTTTCAATTTAATAATCTTACTTAATTTCTGACTTTTTGTACTCTTTTACTGATTTATAACACAATTTTTATGTCTCATGAGAAAATGAAATGCAACGAACTCCTAAACATCCCACTTTGAGATGGCTCAGCTCTCAGTGCTGGTGATGCTCAGGCCTGTTGGGATGAGTCCAACCCAGACCCCAGGTAGAAGTGGGGGAAGCCTGCAGCGCCCTCAGTGCCTTCCCCTGCTCCTCACACATGGACTGACTGTGAGCCTCCACAAGCACACTCGTCCCCCCCCTTAATATAATATAAAAATGTAAACAAATATTTGATAAGAGGAAGAGAGAAATAATTTTATTGTTCATTGACATAGTTTTCCTAGTTATGGTTGCTCACAGTTTTATAATCGTGTTTAACATTGGCGATTCACTTTTGTGTGTGTGCTCCTATTACAAGACTTTGAAAGTACTTAGTTCTAACTTTATGGGGCCTCAATCTTAAACTTAGGAGTAAGGTTTGTTCATTTCAAATATGCAAACCACTGTGGCCAAACTGTCTGATGATATGGAATGCAGCCATGTTACCAAGTTAAGACTGTTCTATAGTAAAAGTGAAGACAGCTGTACTTACTGAGCAACTTGAGTATCTCCGTGGAAGAAGTGAGTGCTCTGACTTCTGCCACCCAGCTGGTATCACCATTCCTAGTGATTATTAGTGGACTCCTCCTCTGGCTTTTTCTCAGTCCTCACTATTGACTCAGCCTTAAATATTAATATTAATATTGTTAGTGATTTTCCAAACCAATTTTTTCTTTTATTTTCCATCAAAATAAGTCCTCAATCCTTCCCAAGCTTCTAAACATGGTTCTTGTTTTCATTTTGTCTTCTCCTGTCAGGATCTTTTGTTTCTTCTTACTGAATCATATTCCCACTTCATCCTTAACAATTGGGATCCTACAGAGCTTATTGGTTTATTGTTCAAACTAACTGTATCCTTCTGAAAACAAAATCCATGAGTAGATGAATATCCCAGCAATGAGAAAGACTCCGGTGAAGAGAGAACTTGTGACCTCACAGTTCCATGTGAACGTCCTGTCCTGGAGAGATGCTTTGTTACATGTCAGTGCTCGCTGCAGCACCGTGCAGAGTAGCGAAGTTAGGGAAGCATCCTACGAGCCCAGCGGCAGAGGATGCAGAGGGCCTGGGTGGACAAATGTGCTGTATACATACAATGGACTTTTTTCAGCCTTAAGAATGAAGTTATGGCCCTTCTGCTCGACTCGAGCCCCGGGCTACCTTGCCAGCAGAGTCTTGCCCAACACCCGCAAGGGCCCACACAGGACTCCCCACGGGATCCTAAGGCCTCTGGTGAGTGGAACACAGCGCCTGCCCCAATCCAATCACGCAGAACCTGAGAATGCGGTACATAGGGAAGCAGGCTACCCGGGCCTGATCTGGGGCACAAGTCCCTTCCACTCGACTCGAGCCCCGGGCTACCTTGCCAGCAGAGTCTTGCCCAACACCCGCAAGGGCCCACACGGGACTCCCCACGGGATCCTAAGACCTCTGGTGAGTGGAACACAGCGCCTGCCCCAATCCAATCGCGCGGAACCAGAGACTGAGGTACATAGGGAAGCAGGCTACCCGGGCTTGATCTGGGGCACAAACCCCTTCCACTCCACTTGAGCCCCAGGCTATCCTTGCCAGCAGAGTCGCCTGACACCCGCAAGGGCCCACACAGGATTCCACAGGAGATCCTAAGACCTCTAGTTAGTGGAACACAACTTCTGCCAGGAGTCTGGTTCGAACACCAGATATCTGGGTACCTGCCCTGCAAGAAGAGAGCTTGCCTGCAGAGAATACTCTGCCCACTGAAACTAAGGAGAGTGCTACCTTCCAGGTCTGCTTATAGAGGCTAACAGAGTCACCTGAAGAACAAGCTCTTAACAGTGACAACTAAAACAGCTAGCTTCAGAGATTACCAGATGGCGAAAGGCAAACGTAAGAATCCTACTAACAGAAATCAAGACCACTCACCATCATCAGAACCCAGCAGTCCCACCCCACCTAGTCCTGGGCACCCCAACACAACCGAAAATCTAGACCCAGATTTAAAAACATTTCTCATGATGATGATAGAGGACATCAAGAAGGACTTTCATAAGTCACTTAAAGAATTACAGGAGAGCACTGCTAAAGAGTTACAGGCCCTTAAAGAAAAGCAGGAAAACACAGCCAAACAGGTAGAAATCATTAAAGAAAAACAGGAAAACACATCCAAACAGGTGATGGAAATGAACAAAACCATACTAGAACTAAAAGGGGAAGTGGACACAATAAAGAAAACCCAAAGCGAGGCAACGCTGGAGATAGAAACCCTAGGAAAGAGATCTGGAACCATAGATGCGAGCATCAGCAACAGAATACAAGAAATGGAAGAGAGAATCTCAGGTGCAGAAGACTCCATAGAGAACATCGACACAACAGTCAAAGAAAATACAAAATGCAAAAGGATCCTAACTCAAAACATCCAGGTAATCCAGGACACAATGAGAAGACCAAACCTACGGATAATAGGAATTGATGAGAATGAAGATTTTCAACTTAAAGGGCCAGCTAATATCTTCAACAAAATAATAGAAGAAAACTTCCCAAACATAAAAAAAGAGATGCCCATGATCATACAAGAAGCCTACAGAACTCCAAATAGACTGGACCAGAAAAGAAATTCCTCCCGACACATAATAATCAGAACAACAAATGCACTAAATAAAGATAGAATATTAAAAGCAGTAAGGGAGAAAGGTCAAGTAACATATAAAGGAAGGCCTATCAGAATTACACCAGACTTTTCACCAGAGACTATGAAAGCCAGAAGAGCCTGGACAGATGTTATACAGACACTAAGAGAACACAAATGCCAGCCCAGGCTACTATACCCGGCCAAACTCTCAATTACCATAAATGGAGAAACCAAAGTATTCCACGACAAAAACAAATTCACACAATATCTTTCCACGAATCCAGCCCTTCAAAGGATAATAACAGAAAAGAAGCAATACAAGGACAGAAATCACGCCCTAGAACAACCAAGAAAGTAATCATTCAACAAACCAAAAAGAAGACAGCCACAAGAACAGAATGCCAACTCTAACAACAAAAATAAAAGGAAGCAACAATTACTTTTCCTTAATATCTCTTAATATCAATGGACTTAATTCCCCAATAAAAAGACATAGACTAACAGACTGGCTACACAAACAGGACCCAACATTCTGCTGCTTACAGGAAACCCATCTCAGGGAAAAAGACAGACACTACCTCAGAGTGAAAGGCTGGAAAACAATTTTCCAAGCAAATGGACTGAAGAAACAAGCTGGAGTAGCCATTTTAATATCGGATAAAATCGACTTCCAACCCAAAGTTATCAAAAAACACAAGGAGGGACACTTCATACTCATCAAAGGTAAAATCCTCCAAGAGGAACTCTCAATTCTGAATATCTACGCACCAAATGCAAGGGCAGCCACATTCATTAGAGACACTTTAGTAAAGCTCAAAGCATACATTGCACCTCACACAATAATAGTGGGAGACTTCAACACACCACTTTCTTCAAAGGACAGATCGTGGAAACAGAAACTAAACAGGGACACAGTGAAACTAACAGAAGTTATGAAACAAATGGACCTGACAGATATCTACAGAACATTTTATCCTAAAACAAAAGGATATACCTTCTTCTCAGCACCTCACGGGACCTTCTCCAAAATTGACCATATAATTGGTCACAAAACAGGCCTCAATAGATACAAAAATATTGAAATTGTCCCATGTATTCTATCAGACCACCATGGCCTAAGACTGATCTTCAATAACAACATAAATAATGGAAAGCCAACATTCACGTGGAAACTGAATAACACTCTTCTCAATGATACCTTGGTCAAGGAAGGAATAAAGAAAGAAATTAAAGACTTTTTAGAGTTTAATGAAAATGAAGCCACAACGTACCCAAACCTATGGGACACAATGAAAGCATTTCTAAGAGGGAAACTCATAGCTCTGAGTGCCTCCAAGAAGAAACGGGAGACAGCACATACTAGCAGCTTGACAACACATCTAAAAGCCCTAGAAAAAAAGGAAGCAAATTCACCCAAGAGGAGTAGATGGCAGGAAATAATCAAACTCAGGGGTGAAATCAACCAAGTGGAAACAAGAAGAACTATTCAAAGAAGTAACCAAACGAGGAGTTGGTTCTTTGAGAAAATCAACAAGATAGATAAACCCTTAGCTAGACTCACTAAAGGGCACAGGGACAAAATCCTAATTAACAAAATCAGAAACGAAAAGGGAGACATAACAACAGATCCTGAAGAAATCCAAAACACCATCAGATTTTTCTACAAAAGGCTATACTCAACAAAACTGGAAAACCTGGACGAAATGGACAAATTTCTGGACAGATACCAGGTACCAAAGTTGAATCAGGATCAAGTTGATCATCTAAACAGTCCCATATCACCTAAAGAAATAGAAGCAGTTATTAATAGTCTCCCAACCAAAAAAAGCCCAGGACCAGATGGGTTTAGTGCAGAGTTCTATCAGAACTTCAAAGAAGATCTAATTCCAGTTCTGCACAAACTATTTCACAAAATAGAAGTAGAAGGTACTCTACCCAACTCATTTTATGAAGCCACTATTACTCTGATACCTAAACCACGGAAAGACCCAACAAAGATAGAGAACTTCAGACCAATTTCTCTTATGAATATCGATGCAAAAATCCTCAATAAAATTCTCGCTAACTGAATCCAAGAACACATTAAAGCAATCATCCATCCTGACCAAGTAGGTTTTATTCCAGGGATGGAGGGATGGTTTAATATACGAAAATCCATCAATGTAATCCATTATATAAACAAACTCAAAGACAAAAACCACATGATCATCTCGTTAGATGCAGAAAAAGCATTTGACAAGATCCAACACCCATTCATGATAAAAGTGTTGGAAAGATCAGGAATTCAAGGCCCATACCTAAACATGATAAAAGCAATCTACAGCAAACCAGTAGCCAACATCAAAGTAAATGGAGAGAAGCTGGAAGCAATCCCACTAAAATCAGGGACTAGACAAGGCTGCCCACTTTCTCCCTACCTTTTCAACATAGTACTTGAAGTATTAGCCAGAGCAATTCGACAACAAAAGGAGATCAAGGGGATACAAATTGGAAAAGAGGAAGTCAAAATATCACTTTTTGCAGAAGATATGATAGTATATATAAGTGACCCTAAAAATTTTACCAGAGAACTCCTAAACCTGATAAATAGCTTCGGTGAAGTAGCTGGATATAAAATAAACTCAAACAAGTCAATGGCCTTTCTCTATACAAAGAATAAACAGGCTGAGAAAGAAATTAGGGAAACAACACCCTTGTCAATAGTCACAAATAATATAAAATATCTTGGCGTGACTCTAACTAAGGAAGTGAAAGATCTGTATGATAAAAACTTCAAATCTCTGAAGAAAGAAATTAAGGAAGATCTCAGAAGATGGAAAGATCTCCCATGCTCATGGATTGGCAGGATCAACATTGTAAAAATGGCTATCTTGCCAAAAGCAATCTACAGATTCAATGCAATCCCCATCAAAATTCCAACTCAATTCTTCAACGAATTGGAAGGAGCAATTTGCAAATTTGTCTGGAATAACAAAAAACCTAGGATAGCAAAAAGTCTTCTCAAGGATAAAAGAACTTCTGGCGGAATCACCATGCCAGACCTAAAGCTTTACTACAGAGCAATTGTAATAAAAACTGCATGGTACTGGTATAGAGACAGACAAGTAGACCAATGGAATAGAATTGAAGATCCAGAAATGAACCCACACACCTATGGTCACTTGATCTTCGACAAGGGAGCTAAAACCATCCAGTGGAAGAAAGACAGCATTTTCAACAATTGGTGCTGGCACAACTGGTTGTTATCGTGTAGAAGAATGCGAATCAATCCAGACTTATCTCCTTGTACTAAGGTCAAATCTAAGTGGATCAAGGAACTTTACATAAAACCAGAGACACTGAAACTTATAGAGGAGAAAGTGGGGAAAAGCCTTGAAGATATGGGCACAGGGGAAAAATTCCTGAACAGAACAGCAATGGCTTGTGCTGTAAGATCGAGAATTGGCAAATGGGACCTAATGAAACTCCAAAGTTTGTGCAAGGCAAAAGACACCGTCAATAAGACAAAAAGACCACCAACAGATTGGGAAAGGATCTTTACCTATCCTAAATCAGATAGGGGACTAATATCCAACATATATAAAGAACTCAAGAAGGTGGTCTTCAGAAAATCAAATAACCCCATTAAAAAATGGGGCTCAGAACTGAACAAAGAATTCTCACCTGAGGAATACCAAATGGCAGAGAAGCACCTGAAAAAATGTTCAACATCCTTAATCATCAGGGAAATGCAAATCAAAACAACCCTGAGATTCCACCTCACACCAGTCAGAATGGCTAAGATCAAAAATTCAGGTGACAGCAGATGCTGGCGTGGATGTGGAGAAAGAGGAACACTCCTCCATTGTTGGTGGGAGTGCAGGCTTGTACAACCACTCTGGAAATCAGTCTGGCGGTTCCTCAGAAAATTGGACATAGTACTACCGGAGAATCCAGCAATACCTCTCCTGGGCATATATCCAGAAGATGCCCCAACTGATAAGAAGGACACATGCTCCACTATGTTCATAGCAGCCTTATTTATAATAGCCAGAAGCTGGAAAGAACCTAGATGCCCCTCAACAGAGGAATGGATACAGAAAATGTGGTACATCTACACAATGGAGTACTACTCAGCTATTAAAAAGAATGAATTTATGAAATTCCTAGCCAAATGGATGGACCTGGAGGGCATCATCCTGAGTGAGGTAACACATTCACAAAGAAACTCACACAATATGTACTCACTGATAAGTGGATATTAGCCCCAAACCTAGGATACCCAAGATATAAGATATAATTTGCTAAACACATGAAACTCAAGAAGAATGAAGACTGAAGTGTGGACACTATGCCCCTCCTTAGATTTGGGAACAAAACACCCATGGAAGGAGTTACAGAGACAAAGTTTAGAGCTGAGATGAAAGGATGGACCATGTAGAGACTGCCATATCCAGGGATCCACCCCATAATCAGCATCCAAACGCTGACACCATTGCATACACTAGCAAGATTTTATTGAAAGGACCCAGATGTAGCTGTCTCTTGTGAGACTATGCCGGGGCCTAGCAAACACAGAAGTGGATGCTCACAGTCAGCTAATGGATGGATCATAGGGCTCCCAATGGAGGAGCTAGAGAAAGTAGCCAAGGAGCTAAAGGGATCTGCAACCCTATAGGTGGAACAACATTATGAACTAACCAGTACCCCGGAGCTCTTGACTCTAGCTGCATATATATCAAAAGATGGCCTAGTCGGCCATCACTGGAAAGAGAGGCCCATTGGACTTGCAAACTTTATATGCCCCAGTACAGGGGAACGCCAGGGCCAAAAAGGGGGAGTGGGTGGGTAGGGTAAGGGAGTGGGGGGTGGGTATGGGGGACTTTTGGTATAGCATTGGAAATGTAAATGTGCTAAATACCTAATAAAAAATGGAAAAAAAAAAGAAAGTTAAAAAAAAAAAAGAATGAAGTTATGTTGTTTGCAGGAATATGGAAGAAACTGGACAGTAAATGTAAATTAGGTCAGTCAGACAAATGTCACGTTTTTATTCACTTGTGGCTCATATATACATAGCTTTACATATGTATATATATATATATATCTATATATATATATATATATACATTTTTAGTCTTATCTATATATATATATATATACATATATATGTGTGTGTGTGACATGTATATAAAAGTAAAACTGTTTGAGTGTGTCAAAGGGCACTAACAGAAGCAGGAAGCAATGATAACAAGAAAGAGAAAGTAGTTTATGAGGAACTCTGTTGAATATACAGTACATACATAGAAGTAAACATTTTAAAAATCAGAACAATTGTTTGGATACTCCCACAAGTTCTGCTTTTGTGGAATCTTATTATATCTTGTTTTGTCCTGATTGGCTGCTGTCTCTTGAAGACCTGCTCTTTTCTGAAGCAGAAATGGAGTGGGGTGAATCTGGGGAGGAGGACTGGGGAGGGAGGGGAGGAGTAGTGGATGGAGGGAAGCTGTATTGTATTGGGGGTGTGTTGGATGGGAGAAAATCTACTATCTATTAAAGAAAAAGAAAAAACAAAGAATAATGTGGTAGAATTAAGGAATATATTTAAAAATAGCAATAGCAAATAACAGGGAAGCCATTTAATAAATAACCCGACTTGAAAAAAAGTATTTGTGGCACTTCAAAAGCTCTAACTGCATATGCAGCAGAGAATGGCCTAGTCAGTCATCAATGGGAGGAGAGGCCCTTGGTCCTGTGAGGATTCTATGCCCCAGTACAGGGGACCACCAGAACCAGGAAGCAGGAGTGGGTGGGTTGGGGATCAGGGGGAGGGTGGAGAGGATAGGGGGTTTTTGGAGGAGAAATCAGGAAAGGGGATAACATTTGAAACGTAAATAAGGAAAATATCTAATAATAAATAAATAAATAAATGTTAAAAATAAAAGAAAAAAGACTGGCAAAACAAACTCTCATGTGCAACTTTACTGAACTGAAGGTGGATTCAGTCAGGCACAAAGAAACTAAAATAAGAAAATGCAATGCAAACTTTATATGCCCCAGTACAGGGGAATACCAGGGCCAAAAAGGGGGAGTGGGTGGGCAGGGGAGTGGGGGTGGGTGGATATGGGGGACTTTTGGTATAGCATTGGAAATGTAAATGAGTTAAATACCTAATAAAAAATGGAAAAAAAAAAAGAAAATGCAATGCATGCTAAAAATTATCATACTGAATTAATATATAAGGATTTGAAATCACAGGAAAATATGTGTTCCATTACTAAAATAGATACACAAAATGCAGTAGGTTATTTTCTGCTAAATTATATTTTTGTAGCATTTTTGTTTGTTTTTAAAGTGATTCACAGTTCAAGAAAAAAATCATAAAAACAGCTATCACTTTTATAGAAGCATAAAGAATAGAAAAAAAATAAAGTAAGTTTTAATGATATTAGCCATTGATATGCTTAACATACTGTAAAAATTGGTGCTTAAAATTCAAGGATAAACTTATTTGTTTCATTTGGATTAACACTTTTGCATTTTCTCACTTACTATAAATTCCACCCTATTAAATGCTAAATAATTTTATATTTAATATGAACTAACAGCAAACTCGTCTTATAAAATAATAATAAACACTCATTTTGGGATGTTTACCAGTTATTTTGCTATTAAATATTTCAGATAAAGATAGTTGAAATCAAAGTAAAACTGCTAAACTTTTTTTAAAGTGCTAAACTTAATGTTCATAATTTATCAACAATGACTAATCTCTTTCATAAATGTTTTTGTTTTAATACTCAAAAGAAAAAAGTCAGAAAAATTATAAGTGTTTTTAGATAATGTATTACTATAATTAAAATTAGGACATAGAATAATAAGAATAATTAGCAGTAAAACATTAGTAAAAACAGTAAAAAGCAGAATAATTTAGATTAATTGTTCAGTGCACTAGGGCTTGGAAACACTGGCCCCCATTGGCACTGACAGGAGCCGATCTTTCTGTGTAGCCCAGGCTGACCTAGACCTCACCGGCTTCTTCCCCAGCCTGAGTACTGAGCACTCCTCCCGAAGCTCTGCTGAGCAGTTTGAACCTAGATATTCCTGACCTTCCTCTGCACATTGCCACCAGGCTCATGGTGCTGTGTGAATTACCTTATCTGACTTGGTCTTTCTCTCTACAATCTCTTTTTTTCCCCCATTTTTTATTAGGTATTTAGCTCATTTACATTTCCAATGCTATACCAAAAGTCCCCCATACCCACCCACCCCCCACTCCCCTACCCACCCACTCCCCCTTTTTGGCCCTGGCGTTCCCCTGTACTGGGGCATATAAAGTTTGTGTGTCCAATGGGCCTCTCTTTCCAGTGATGGCCGACTAGGCCATCTTTTGATACATATGCAGCTAGAGTCAAGAACAATCTCTTTAATGAAGGAATAGCTCATAGAAAAACCAGCTTAAAGGTATTTGACAGTTCTCTTTAAAGACAACATCTGTTCTTCTGATGACTTGAGGATATGGAAAGACAACCTTCCCTTTTTCTTCAGTTTCTGTGCATCACCTGTGTCCCCAGGCACTGTCTGGCCTTCAGACACACTCAGTTTCCCTAAAAGTCACTTTCTACCCCTAAAAAAATTCTACAATTTCCTGTTCCAGCTCCCTTTTTCTTGTGCTGAGGATACTGAAGTTTGGACCATGTGCCCTTCTGCAATTTTCATAGATTGTGTGGTATTTGTTTTTTTCTTACAGATCTATTTTCTGTTTATTTCAGTGCACTTAGACAGAGAGAGAGAGAGAGAGAGAGAGAGAGAGAGAGAGAGAGAGAGAGAGATTACCTTTATCACCTTGCTAAACCAAGATTAAAAGAAAAGGAAGGAAGCAATAAAACAAAACAAGTTTTAACAAGATATTAATAAACAAAAAGTTAAAAACAGAAAAAGAGATGAAATTCCTGAGCAAGAAAGAACACAATCAGGATGAATTTTAATGCTGGTAAAAATTATAGCATTTAAACCATATGATTAAAAATAGATGTCTTGTAGAATGAGAAATCTCATTGTCTTAGTGAGGCCCCCTTGCCTCAGTCCCAGCATCCTGAGGGGCTTGAGCTGACATGACTTGGAGTGGTTCCTTGCTTCATTCCACATTTGAGTGTAACTGCTTCCATATTTTATAAAAGCTATAAATGAAAGCAAATCTACCTTGGCAACATCCACAGGTGATCGTACTCACTCATTCTGCCCAGCATGCCTTGCACATGCCTAGGACCAAATACACAGCAAGGAAATTCTTTTAAAAATCATCCTTTAGTGCTTATTAAAAATATACAGATGTTGTTAGTACTGTATGTTATGTGACTACAGTATTATTATGTTATTTTTAAGGATAAATATCTCAGAACTATAGGAGATATTTAATTGACTAGAACAGATGAATGATATTTGCATATTATTTCTACATTGCTGAAGAGTGCTGTAAATGAATTCAGCAGCACGGTGTTAGGGGACTGGAAAAGGATGCTTGGGAGCTGATAGCTTATTATCAAGGTAAAGGTATGTATTCCCCAAGAGGCAAATTCCACCTATTCTAGCTTTTATTATCCTTAGGATAGTGTTCTATTTATTTCATGAGCACAGAAGTTTTAATTGAGTATGTCATGTTTCAAAGACAAAAGAAATGCCTAATTCACTCTAACAAACTTGTTAGTCACTGTTTTTTACCAGGAGGATTTCTACTCCACAGAGAATAATATTGTTTTCTCTTTCTTTGTTGAAAAATCAAAGTTTCACATTGACCTACAGCAGTCTGGCTTACTTTAAAGCAAAAGTAAGCTAACAGATGTACACCCTCTTAGCGTTAGGAACTCTCCTCTGTTCCCTGTTTTGTTCTTTAAGAACATTAGACTTTAAACTAATTCAGGAGCCCAGTGAAGGACAGTAACTTCATCACTGTAACTTTATCATCTGTAAAGAAGACAGCTAGAAATCTGAGTGAATTTCAATATTAATGAAAAATGTATGACAGTGTTTCCCTTAACTTGGTAAATTCTGTGCAGATTTTGCTGTTCTGTGAAGGCTGTGGCAGTTAGTTACCAGCCCCTGCACGAGTGATTTGTCAAGCAATGTCACCCTTGAATGTGGGCTTGCTTCTTAGAGAGCCACAGCTCCTCTAGAATTGAGGTTTTTATAGTTTAACCTGGAAGGAAAGGCTCCCTCACTGTGAGGGTTTCAGTCTCTAATTCTGCGACTGCTTGCTTTGTTCAGAGATCACTCTGATCAGCCTGGCAGGGAACAGGATCAGCAGAACAAAACTAGTAGCTGTAGATACAAAGGCAGTGGATTCTGCTTTCAAGGTAAAGGCCGAACAATCTCTAAAGAATGAGCACAGGAATGAAAGCCTAGCATTGTTCACCTACAGATCTATGGTTCCTTTGAAAGACTTAGCACTGCAGGGAAAAAGAAAGGGACACCACAAAGACATATAATTATGTGACAAAACAAACTCTTGAGAAAGGTCACAATTTAGCTCTAGTCAAACACTTAACAAGAAAAATAGACTAGATTATTCAAAACTGAAAAACCAGCAAACCTTTCCGCTTAAACCGACAGTGCAGTGTTTCAGCAACATATGATGTACCATAATATATTATTTATTTGCTTCCAGAACAACTCTTTAGACAGCATGAAGACGCTGAGGTCAAGAAGAGTACTCCAGAGAAGAATGAGAAAGCAATATCGGAAGAGACATTACAGAAGGTAGTCTAATCTTTAAGATATTGAGCCGAGCAAGTTAAATCTGAATTTTACCATTAAGAATTGTATTTTAAAATGAGAGCTCATGAACTTAAACCTTGTGTGAATTCTTAATTTAAATTCATAATTCAAAATCATCGGCTTGCCAAAATTGGGTAAAAAAAAATCAATGTTAGTAAAATAAATGTATAAACACTTGTGCTTCTGTGGACAGAGATTAAAAATATTTTTATAGATGGAGTAGAGAAAATGAGAAGAAGAGAAGTTAACAAAATTTGGAATATATGTGCTTATTAGTTATATGTGAGCAGTTTAACTTAAAACGGTCAGGAGATCTGCTCTTCTGCAACAGGCATGAATTGTTTTTTATTTATAGCTCTGCCGTGGTAGAATGCTAATATCTTTATAATTTAAACTTGAAAATACGTGTGACTTATTGTCAATAAAATTTAGCTTATGATTTAGGATAGTTTTCTGTATTTTAATAGGACAATTCATGTCAACCTATAGTTACAATACAGCATTACTCTCACTGATAGTAAAATGCTGTTTTCGAATTGTAGAGTTTATCTTAGTTTCGTTTTACAAAATATATTATCAGGTTCAATGAGTGGTTTCAAGTTTATGAACAGTTATTGGTTCTATTATTAAAGGTTCGTCTCTAAATAACTTATTCTTTGATTGTTATCTGGCTACTCCGGATTACTTTTGAGTTTTACAAAATCATCTGTTCATAAACAAAACTCAACATGGACATACATATCAACAATTTCAGTTTATCTACCTCTATTTTCCGTCCCGATGGATAGACTTGTGGGAGTTTCTCATGAGCTACAGCAACTTTGTACCTCCTTAGGCTTGTCCTGTAGCAAAGGATGTCCCTCAATGCTACTGAACAGCACATACCCGGTTAACAGGACAGAGAACGAAACGTACTGCCAGTCATTCATCTTGAAGTTATCCATGTTCTGTCCACTAGGGTATTCTATAGTTTATATTAGTGTGTCAGCTTTGTTTTAAAATAGCATTTTTCTTTTTTAAGTAATACTTCTGTTTTAAATAATTTTATTTGTATAGACAAATAACATTATGGGCCCAGAAATGCATTTAAGGCCTATAAAAAATTAGCATTTATTTTCATTGAATTTAAATCAAATTAGCATGTTAATTTTTTTTTTTACTTTTAAACAGTAACTTTATCCAGTTGTGTCAGTCATCTTTTTAAAACTTATAGTTAAATTTATTATTTTAATTAACAGATATTATATTCATATGGTATTAAGCATTGAATTTAGGGTCTCATGCATGCTAGGCAAGTTATCTACTACAAACCTATTTGCCTATAGAGACAGAGACAGATTCAGAGACATAGAGACAAACATATTAATACAGGTCTTTTAAGTTACACAGGCTGGGTTTGAAGTCATTCTATAGCACAAGCTGGCCTTCCTTTTCTGAGTAGCCAGGTTCAAGAGCCACCAATATAAGATTCATCTGAATTTCTTTCTTGAATTTATGTGTGTGGAGGGATGTGTGCATATATATGCTTGTGGAGGCCTGAAACCACCTCAAGCACAATCAATGTTTCTTTTCTTCTCCCTCTGTCTCTATCTCTATCTTAATCTTGCTTGCTTCTTCTTCTTCCTCTTCTTCTTCTTCTTCTTTTTTTTTTTAAGATAGGATCTTTTATTGGCCTTGTATTCACTTTCCCATCAATTATGCTAGGGTGACTGCTCAGTGAGATGCAGGGATGCAGGAATCCACCTGTCTCTGCCTCCATGGCTCTAGAATACCCTGGAATGAGAGAGAGAGAGAGAGAGAGAGAGAGAGAGAGAGAGAGAGAGAGAGAGAGAGAGAGAGAGAGAGAGAAATGTATGTATGCTTTGGGGACCAAACTCAGATCCTCTTGCTCTAGGTTAGCGCTTTATTGAATAAGCTTTCTCTCTAGCCCCAAAGACACATTGTAAAAAGGGATGAATAAAGGGCTTCAGTGACAGCTTACACCTGTAGTCCATTTGTACTGACATGAACTTTAGGTTTAGCTTAAAATAGAGGTGTAAATTGATCAATCTTAGTCAAGGTATGATCCTGCACATTGTTATATCAGCTTAGAGCTGTTATCACAGTGGTCCAATAAAGTGTTACATTGTAAATCTGTCACTCCTTGAAAAAACAGCCTTTTGGCCTCATTGATAACTATCCTGGTTTGGAGGTATAGAGTTCTCTGACCCTTTCACTCTTTGTGGAATTCTACATGGTTCAGTAGCTAAGGTTGCAAATAATAGCTCATCTCTGCTTCTTGAGCCAACATACATGTGCATAACAAAGACATACATGTGGGCTCAAATAAAGGATCAGTGCTTCTTTGTAAAAGTAGTTTTTGTGTTTCTGTTTCAGTTTCACATATAAAACTAGTTTGAAAAATAGTCTAATGTTATTTTTCAAATTCTAATTCCAAGCATCCTGTAAGAGGCTTGTCACATTCTGTCCCTGATGTTCGCTTGCAGCATTTCCATCCTGTCACATATTACTTTAAGGTGTGCATGAGTGTCTTTCCAGTGGCTATTGATATATAGAGCCTGGAGGTCTTTGACTATCACTGTGTCCTACAACAGAAGAAATATTTATTGAAATAAATAGAAATGTTTCATTTATAATCAACTTTCAAATTCTTGTAATTTTAGACTATTGAACACGATTTTTGCAGAAAGATTTTATTGTATAAAATAAGAATCGCATTGAGAATTGAAATGGTACTTTTCTAATTTAGAACTAAAACTGTTGCAGGTCATCTATTTTGTCACCACACCTTACCATGTTTGTTAAGCGTTAAAGAAATGTTCTTTACTAATAGTTTCTCTATGAGCCTATTTTAGCCTTTTCCATAAACAGCTTTTCTCTGGAAATATTGCCTTTCCCAGTTAGAATGTATATCCAAAGTACGTACAGTCTTAGAGAACCCTGCAGCTCGTTGACATCCTCAGCTCTGATCACTTTGTGTAGGATTTTAACTTCCCTTACCATCTGTCCTTCATTCAGCAGATGCATTATTGCATTTCTGAATGTATCCTTAGAATTATTTAGAAAGTAAGTGCCTGAGATTCACTGTGTCCTTGTGCTAAATGGAACTTTCATCAGTTAGAAATGATAATTAAAAATTACGTAGATTATGGTTTTAAATTTTAAAGGAGTAATTAAACTTTCTTGCTTAGGTCATTGAGTTGGAAAATCGGCTAAAATCTTTTGAGAAAAACTCAAGAAAATTAAAAGAAGAGAGTAAGAGATTAAAGAAAGAGAATGATTTCCTTAAATCCCACTTAAAACACTATCAAGAAGACTCGGAGGCGAGAGAGAAGGAGCTAGAACAACTACTGAGGGTGAGCAAAGATGTAGAACATGACAAAAGTGAGCTTCAAACAAAAATCACTGCTCTGGAGACAGAAGTCACTACCCTGAGGAGACAAGTGACAGAAGCTAAGGCTTTGAGAGGCAAAGATGAAGAGGTGGTGTGCCCAGAGGAAAGAGCACACCGCCCAACAGACAAAGCTAAATCTGAGATGGCCACCACAGATGTGAGAGCCCGGCGCTGTGACTGCAAGACAGCCACTACCAAGGTGAAATTTAAAGCTGCCAAGAGAAAGTGCTCAGTGGGTCGCCACCACACAGTTCTCAATCACTCCATCAAGGTTATGAGCCACGTGGAGAACCTCAGCAAGGACGGCTGGGAGGATGTGAGTGAAGGCAGGTAAGGCTCTCATTAACTTAGCTCTGTGGTGGGGACAGTGTGCATCTGTAAAGCACTGGCAAATGGAGATTGAATTTCAACTACTGTCGATTTGGTATTCAGAAAAAATACTGTCAGAGCCTTTGAAATATCTTGGGAGGTCTTGTTCTGAGCTTATTGACTGAAATTTGCATGCAAAATTAGCCACAACTGCATGAGTATTTGAATAGGTGCCAGGAAACCCAAAAGAAGGCGATGCTTGATTTCTTCCAGTGATGCTATTTTCATGCAGTCATGAGGCTTGAAATTGACAGTTTGGCAGGTTGATTTAATTTGCTGGCCCTTTGCATATTCACCACTGACAGCTAAGGATTCCCAGGCAAGCCTACTAAGTCGGTTTAGTTATCTTGTGACATGCCAACCTGGGAGGAGAAACATTTTCCCCCCTTAATTTAGTTAGATAAATTTTGAATGACCCATTTCAGCTTGTTACCAGATGTCTACAAGCTGTTTAACACCCTTTAAATTAAGAACCATCTTCACTAATTATTTCATGTGTGTATTATGCAAAGTCATTGTACAAACTTTATGTGGATCGAAGTTAAAGATTTCTTAAGAGATGTAGATTCATATTCTTAAGTTGCTAAGCCCCCATTGAATATAAAGAGGATAATACTAAAAGTCTGCACATTATTTGGTCTTACACCTGGCTGTACACTGGAAGTATAGAGGCAAAGGAATGACGCAGCGCCTCTGTTTACACCTCTGTAATAAAGAAGTGCATTGGTAGAGTTGTTAATGAGTTGTCCACTTTGCCATGGTTTTAAATATCTGGCCTGTTTCATAATACTGTATATTTATATTTATTTTCTCCAGATTCGTTTGTTTGTTCATTTGTTTAAGCTCTTCTGCAGTGCTCTATTTTAGATGTGGGATGACTAGGGATATTTTTCTTAGCCACAAGCATAGAAGTAGAAAATGAGCTTAAAACGTAATGATACTCCTGTTGGTGTGATGCCTTTGCTGGCCCTCAGATGAAGCATGGCTGACATACCTGTTATAAAGACATAGCAGAGGTCAACATGGCCTTGACTATCCAAGGTTTTGTGTGACCATGGAAGACAAATAAAAGCCTAAAGGATTAGAGAAAAGTGTCCATTTTTTTTATGCTTAGTGTTCATGAAGAGTGGGCAGTTATATAGAAAAAGAAAAGGATAAATGTATCATGTCCAAAATAAGAGCAAAGAACTGGGACGCAGAAATTCAGTAGCATCATTCTCTTCAGAGTGTCTTAAGCCTCTGCATGGCTTCCTTCCGGGGCAGCGTAGGCCCTTTGTGGACTGAGGGTCTTCTCTCACTGAGCAGTGAGTAGACGAGGAGACATTTCACAGAAAGACAATGTTGAGGACAAGCATATGTTACACACTTCAGTTTGGAGGAAAGTGGATGTATTAATTAATTACTTTTCTATTGATATTATATAGCACCACGATCAAAACAACTTACAGAAGAAGGTTTATTTTGGGTGCGAAAGGGAACAAAGGCATCAAAGGGAACAGACATTGCCGCCCGCCCGAGGAGCTTTGGAAATCTCTGAGCTTACTCTACCCTGAGCTGTCTTCAGTGGCTCCTTGAGTTTTGCCACTGGTAGACTTTTGCAAAGGTGCTGAAAAACAGTGTCCAGAGAGTTAGAGTTCATAGTGGTGGGACAGAATGTTAGCTATAGCAGGCATGGCGGCAGGAACAGGGAACTAATCATGAATTTCAAGTACAAAGCAAAGTAGGGCGAGTGGATTGCAAGTAGTGTGAGGTTTGAATTCTCAAAGTCCAGCCCTTGTGTCATAACTTAAATGCTGCACCACTTAAACCTCACCTAACAGTGCCACCCACCCAGTACTATGAGGGGCATTTCTCATTCAAACCACCGCAAGTGGTCTAGTTTTTGTCATTACGTGTTCACACACACACACACACACACACACACACACACACACACACACACACACATCATTGCTCTCTTCGGACACACCAGAAGAGGGCATCAGATCCCATTACAGATGGTTGTGAGCCACCATGTGGTTGCTGAGAATTGAACTCAGGACCTCTGGAAGAGCAGTCAGTGCTCTCGACCGATGAGCCATCCCTCCAGCTCTAACATTGCTTGGTTTTATACCATTTTTCTTTAGGGGAAAATAAAGAGTAACAGACAGGAAGGTCAGAAATGCCAGAGACCTTGTTTCTGAGGCTGTTTCTCAGGTGTTCCAGTGCTCTTTATATTAAAATATTCTGAATGGCAAATGTCATAGGATGGTTCTCTGAGCCTGAGCATTATTATCATATAACATAATAATATATAATATAATATATAATAAATATAATATAATATATAATCATATAATATAATAATATAATGCATTATAATCATAGGGAGGTTGCATAAAAAATTCCCCAGCTTAAACATACACCAAACCAATGTTTCTATAATTTTTGAGACTGACTAGAAGTATCAGTTATATTTGAATATTGTTACCTGGTTCCAATGTGCTGGTAGGTTTCAGAAATGTTTTAAATGATTACAAAATGAAATTCCTAGCTTTTAGACCGATAAATAAACTAAAGAGGCATGCTCATGGGGAAAGTGGGATGGCTTCTGGGTAACAATGCTGCTCCCAAGCCTGATGGGATTATTGCAATCGTGGTAGGAGAGAACCAAACCCTATGAACTGATCAAACACATGCCTTATGACACGTGTGGATATGTACACTACACACTCCCCCCCCCACTTTACTTTTTACAAGAACAGTTTATGAAACCAAGGCCAGAGGACTACATCTATATTGTCTCCTTCTTTTTGTCTTTTTTTTTTTAAGTTTCTCCTTCCCTGGTCTCAGAAGCAACAGAAGTAAACAAAATAGTACCCAACTGAAAACCCACTAAACATTTATCTATATCTATAAGAAAAATCTAGTGGCAACGGCAATCTGTACCTCAACAATATAAAGCCCCTGCACTTTTCATAAAATATTGGTATAGCTTATTTATGTCTGAGTCTATATGTATTGATAAATACATAAAAGTTGGGTAATATATTCAATTTCAATTTCATCATATCAATGCACATTCATAAAGCCATATGTTTTAAAGAAATATCACTATATTTTTAAATATAAGAATATCATCTAAGTTGCTCAGTATTATAACTCATTTTTGCACAGTGATGCTGTTAAACTTCCTGCTTGGCAGAATAGTTTCAGAAATCATTTCGCTGCCAAGAATTCTCACATTAGAACCATGTGGAGGAATGTCACAGGCGTCTTAAGATTCTATATCTTTTCGTTTTCTATAGGGTAGTATTAGTCTTCTGTTGACTTGACACAGGCTAGAGTTACCTGGGAAGAAGAAGCTCAGTTGAAGAAAGGTTTCTGTCAGATTGCTTGTAGGCAAGTCTATAGGACAAGATGTAGATTAATGATCAATGTGGGAGGTCCCACTTACTGTGGGCAGTGCCACTCCTGGGCCCGTGTAAGAAAGCAGGTGGCGCAAACTCGGGAGCAGGCCAGTAAACAGAACTACTCCAGAGCCTCCCATTCTCCTCATCTCCCATTCTCCCTGTCTGTAAACCTCTTAAATGCTCCTCATATAACTATTATATGTGTCAGAGGGACAGACATTCAGACAGACAGACTTCCTGAGTCAGGTTCCTGCCCTGACTTCTTTCACGTGTGACCTGATAACTGTAAGATGAACTCAATCCCTTCCTTCCCATATTGCTCTTTGTCCTGGTGCTTTATCTCAGCAGTGGAGTATCATTCATATATATATGATAAACAATAGTATTATGTACCTATCCCCTAGCACTTACCTCACAGTTTATGAGAGTATGTTTGTCCTGGCTCTTGCTGCTGTGATAAGCCACTGTGACACAAGTAGCTTGAGGACAGGTGTCTTATTGTTTGGTGACCCTCTAGTGAGAACACAGCCCTGAGAGATGTCTCAGCAGCTGGCCACAGAGCTGTGCTGGTACCGGGTCACTCACTGTCCATATTCCACTGCCTGCCTGCCTGCCTTCCTTCCTTCCTTCCTTCCTTCCTTCCTTCCTTCCTTCCTTCCTTCCTTCCTTCCTTTCTTTCTTTCTTTCTTTCTTTCTTTCTTTCTTTCTTTCTTTCTTTCTTCCTTCCTTCCTTCCTTCCTTCCTTCCTTCCTTCCGTCCTCTCTCTTTCTTTCTTTCTTTCTTTCTTTCTTTCTTTCTTTCTTTCTTTCTTTCTTTCTTTTCCCTTTCTTTCTCTCTTTCTGTTTATATATATATATATATATATATAATGTGTGTGTTTCTCTGTGTCTGTCTCTCTCTGTTTGTCTGTCTCTCTGTCTCTGTCTCTGTCTCTGTCTCTCTCGTCTCAACATATAAATTCCTAGTGACTGTTCTAACACCATACTGCCTTCTACCTGCCTGTCACCATGTCATCCCCCATGATACTGTAGACTCACCCTCTGAAACTATAAAAATTGTAAGCAAGTCCCCAGTTATATGCTTTCTTTCATAAGTTGCCTTGGTCTTAGTGTTTCTTCACAGCAACAGAAAAAAATAACTGACACACTGTAAGTGTATCTTTTCAAAGCACTATGGTCTTTTCTCAGGTTCTCTTAACTGTAGTAAAAGTTTGCTGTGTGGTAGCTGTTCATGCTGAAGGATTTCTGTCAGCTTCCTCCCACCCTGCCTTTTTTTAAACTGTGCCTCTCTCAACATGTCTGTAAGAGAGAGCTAATCTTATGTATGAGCTTAGATGAGGTTAGCTTTTAAATGAATGAGCACAGGTAACTATTTTCTAGGATGGAACGTGCTCAGATCCACTTGGATTATATACTGAGTGGAATACAAAGGTATGCATGGAGTTCCTGTGCCGCATGAAGAGAGTCACTTCCTACAAGCTTAGTGCCTTGTTCTTTCAGTTAGCAAGCAGCTGCCATTAAAGCAGTTGGTAAAGCCTGGAAGAGTAGCAGGTTTTTTTAAATATCTTTTGAGACAGGTCTTGTGCATCACAGGCTGACTTCAAAATCCTGATCCCCCTGCCTCCTCCTCCCAAGTGTTCAGGTTTTTTAATCCATGCAAATTCCTCATCAAAATTAAGAATAAAGACTAAGCAAGGAGGAATTAATTCTCTAGTGACTTCTTTAGCTTTCAACTGTTCCATCAGCTCTCCTGGAATGCTGCCTGCAGGTCTTCAGACTGGAACTGGATCGTTAGTTTCTCAAACACAGTATATGCCTGCCATTTGTGGACTGTAGTCACCCTGCCGGCACTCCGGGATCTCCACTCTACTGGCCTGCACTGCAGATTTTGAACTTCCTGACCTCCATAATAACCTGATCCAAGTCCTGAAAATATATACTTGTAAACATTCAACTTATAGCTTCTGGAAAATCACAACTAATGCACATTGTAACAACCCATCACTGCCTCCAAAAGAAAGCAGCGCAGTTTGAGATTAAATCCGAGGAGAGGAAATCACACGAAATCCTCATGTATCTGGAACTTTGAAGGGGAAAAAAATGGAAGAATGGTGAAGGAGTGTTTCCATGGAGTGAGCTAGGTGGACACTGAGAGCAGGGTGGCCCATTATGTGGATGTTGCATGTTCTCCAGCCATCTCTGCTTTGCGTAATGAACAAACTAGCTAGTTGTGACAGTACATGCTGAAGCCTTGCATGAGTCCAAGACAACTGACTTCTCACTAACAACTCATCTGACTCCTGGCACCATTTAGTATTGAATAGACGGCAATTCCAAGTGCTCAGTGTGACAAGGTTCTCCAGAGGCACTACCAGCCCTTTAGCCTCTGGGTGATAACAGTGGCATCAAGTTGTTTACCTGGTTACAGGAAGCAGGTTTGCGCATGCACTTTTCCTCTGAGCTTCTGTAAGTGCCACCATCCTTGGACTTACATATCAATGATAGCTTCTATAACATTCCACAGAGGAGAAGACACATTTTCTGCCAAAGGATATTTGATAATAAACTGTATCAGGGAATGTTTTAGTCTTACCATATTGTACAGTAGAAACAGACTATTCAGAGCAGTGGATAGTCTGTTTTAGGCTTTGTTTTAGGCAGTAGTGAGAAGACATTGAGTATGGGAAATGTCTTTAACTAACATTTCTTTTTGTTTAATTGCTAGCAGGGCATTGTTTTGAAAATCAATCTTATAGTTGTCCTCTATAACCATTTAGCCAAATAACTCACTGGAGACTTGCCTTCTATTATTATGACCTTGAGCTTAGTAGTTTGAGGGTTGGGATGGCTCATGTTGGTTGTTAGCTTGAAATATGTGGGAGTGGGGACCACAGTTAAGGAAGTGCCTTCATCAGTGTAACTTGTGGGCATGTCTGTGAGGCGTTCTCTTCATTTCTAATTGTTATAAGTGGCCTCATTCCACTGTGGTCGTATGATCTCTGGGCAGGTGGTCCTAGGCTATGTAAGAAAAGTACCTGACTGTGAGCAAGTAATGAGGATTCCTCATGGTGTTCGGGTCCACACCCCTTCCATGAATCTCAGCCCCAGCATCCCTGATAATGGACTATAACTGGAAACAAATGCTTCCCCCCCCCCCCAGGCTGTTATTAGTCATTCCTATCCCAACAAGGCTGGAGAGATGGTTCAGCTGTTAAGAGTACTGACTACTCATCCATAGGTCCTGAGATCACTTCCCAGCCACCACATGGTGGCTCACAACCATCTGTAATGGGATCCAATGCCCTCTTGTGGTGTGTCTGACCACAGCTACAGTGTCCTCACATACACAAATATATAATTCTTTAAAGAAAGAATTATAATCCTTGAATTTTAATCATTATGATTTCAAATGAACTGCATCCACTTTTATTGAGCACTTACTACATGGCAGGAATTTTTCTATGCAATGAAGACCTAGTTATGAGGCTATAGAGTCCTGAACTTTAAGCAGGATATGAAAAATAATTACTTAACACATACTACACAGAAAATTTAGCATAATAGATCAGCACCAAAGAGATATGTTAGTCCTAGGAGTAACAAATGAAAGGATATAAAAGAGGCGGATCTTTGTGAAATTAAACTTATTATTAACTGTGTCACGTGAAGCCACAGAAATGTTTGCAAATGGTGCTTAGTGTCCACTACAGAAGTTTACTAACTGATGAGATCTACTTCCTAGAGCAGTGGTCTCAACCTTCCTCACAGTGCAACCCTTTTTTACAGACCTTTATGCTGTGGTGACCCCAACCATAAAACTATTTTAGTTTCTACTTCACAACTATAATTTGGCTACAGTTATGAATCATAATACAAATACCTGTTTTTTCCTATGGTCTTAGGCAATGCTATGAAAGGGTCGTTTGACTCTCCCGGGGGTCGGAACCCACAGGTTAAGAGCCACTGCTCTAGATCATTGCTGCTTTGCACTATGGATTTCTGAAAATATTTTATATGAAAAAAGGGACTTTGTGCTAAAACATAAATTTTGAAAACCATTGACTAGGTGGACAATCACTAAATCTTAACATGAAGATATTTGCTAAGTGCTCCAATCAAATGCCCACTTACACTTTGACTTCACATAACTAAACTACATGTAAACACATTAAACACATAATGAACAGAGACTGATGTTTCCAAATCACCCTGACCACACATTTAGCTAAGCTATAAATACAATTATATGCATTATGATTTTAGGTTGTTTAGTATGGAACAACCTTTATTCAAGCTGACATTAGAGGAATTTGAGAAAGATCTGGTATCCACAGACGTGCAGGTTATAGGTACTTTTTCCTTCCTGAGGGGCATATAAACTGAAATAAAACAAAAAACAAGAAAACACGGAGCCTATTACTCAGGTGGAATAAATTTCCCTTTCGGATTCCCACTTCTTTTTGTGGAAGCAGTGACCAGGACTCTGTGCACTGAGATACTCAGTCAGCAGAGGGACACAGCATTAACCACATCACTTACCCCAACTGAGGTGGGATTAGAACCATGTCTAGAAATCCGAACATTGTGCCTGTCTGTCACTACTCTTATATCTAGCTAATCTTGTTACCCTTGGCAGCAAAATCTCAAAGCATTCTTTATTCTTTATTTCCATTTTATTGCACCTCATAATTTTCTAGAACATTTATTTTCAATATCATGTTCACATTGGGAAACACAAAAGGCAACTTTGAATCCTTGCTTCCTTTGACCTGTTGGTATCGCTTGATCGAGTTAATTTTTGTACTTTGCCATACTATACTTTGTATGTGGTGGTCACTGACATAGCCACAGTCTCTTCAGTGAAAGTCGGCTGTAGCACTATGATTGATACTCCACTGCAGCACCACCAGTGACATTCAATAACAGTGGTATTTACTATTTTCCCATCCCTGTCCCTCCCATCTGGTTTTTAAGAAGCCAAACCCTTGGATATCTCACTTAAACATGATATTATTTTGTGATTATATTTATAGTATATGTTATATTTATTTCATAGTATATGTTAATATAATCCTTACATCTTAATTAATTTTGTTATTGCAGCCATCCCAAATTTTTAATAAACATAGTATTTATCATTCATGAATTTAAGATTAATTAAGGGAACAGTCAGTTTAACATAATAATTTGGGTCTGATTTCCTAATCCATACTCCTGAGGTTCCTCATATGAAATCCCTTCCTAAATAATGGCAATTCTTTCACTTATACCAAAGGAAAACTTGGACTCATCCTTGAATGCAGTCTTCATTTCCAACATCCCATCAATTGGGAATTCATCATGTGTTTCTTCTAAAACCACAGACCACCCTCACCGCTTGTGTTGTTCCAACATGGGCATGTATCTCACCATTTGTCCAGTTTCCTAACCAGGCTATTTGGCCACACTGAACTGCCAGTTCTTCCTGCTGAGCAGGGATGTCTGCATCTCAGGTGTCTCAGCTGTATGGGCATACCCTACCTTCTGTGTGGAATGTATTTTCATCCTTTACCTGTACCCCTTCTCTAAGACTGCCCAGAGACCATTGTGTTCCAAATAGCAGCCTTGTCCTCTTTGTGTCTTGGACCCTGCACTTTGCTCATCCTCTGCTCAGTGTGGTCTTCCAACAGCTCTGATTACCTAGCAGCACACTGCATAACCTTTAATGCATTGTGGTTATCAGCTGCTCTTTCCTGGTGAGAATAGGAGCTTTCTGAAGGCATCTACTATAGAGCTTTCACATCAGTGAGTGTATCCTGCCTGCATGAAACATCGTAAACAAGAAATAAGACTTTGAAAATGATAAATGGAAGAAAATGAGGAAAATGAAACACTGCTCCATCTCTACCTCAAAGAAATGTTTTCAATCGTTTCTATCCAAATACAAATAACAATATTAATAAAATAACAGAATAAGTAATTGCATTGAGTCTACTGTTCTGAAGCTAAATTTTAGTATATGGAAAGAATTTATAAATGTGATAAGTTGCTATTCTGACTTTGAAAAAAAACAACAGAAGTAATAGTTTAAATGAAGCCTAACTATCTTATCAGGACATTAAAAAATAATGATTTAAAAATGTGTTTTAAAAGAAGAATTAGGGCTGATGAGATGGCTCAGACAGGAAACCTTCTATACAAGTCCAGATCCCTAACACTCACAAAAAGGATGTGGTTTTGTTTGTCTCTCTGTTTATAGCACACAGCTATAACTCATTAACTGGGGAGGGGTTTGATGTGGCGACAGGTAGATTCTAGAGCTCACTGGTCACAGAGTTTATTTAATTGGTGAGCTCAGAGATCAGCGAGAGACCTTGTCTCTTAAAAGGTTAAGAGCAGTTGAAGCAAACATAGGATGTAAACTTCAGGCCCCTACTGGCATGCACACATGTATGCATGTACACCTGCATGAATGTGAGTGTACATAGTACACACAAACCCAAATACACATTAACCCAAAGACGCAAGTGTGTATGTGTGTATGCATACACACACTGTCTTAGTTAGGGTTTTACTGCTGTGAACAGACACCATGACCAAGGCAACTCTTTGGTTTTTTGAGACAGGGTTTCTCTGTGTAGCCCTGGCTGTCCTGGAACTCACTCTGTAGACCAGGCTGGCCTCGAACTCAGAAATCCACCTGCCTCTGCCTCCCGAGTGCTAGGATTAAAGGCATGTGCCACCACACCTGGCTTCAAGGCAACTCTTTTAAGGACAACATTTAATAGGGCTGGCTTACAGGTTCAGAGGTTCAGTCCATTATCATCAAAGTGGGAGCATGGCAGCATCCAGGCAGGCATGGTACAGGAAGAGCTGAGAGTTCTATGTCTTCATTTGAAGGCCTCTAGGAGAAGACTCACTTCCAGGCAGCTAGGATGCGAGTCTTAAAGCCCACACCCACAGTGACACACCTACTCCAAGGCCTCACCCCAAACAGTGCCATTTCCTGAGCTAAGCATAGTCAAACCACCCCAACAACTGATTTCTGAAAGTCTGCCTAGTTCTTGAAAATAAATTTTTATCAGGCAGATCTATGCCTTTTTCTCTAACCTGGGCCTATACTGAGGACTGAGCACAGAGCCTTCCTCATGCTAAGTGCTCTACCACTGACCTGTTACCCAGCCCACATCTTATCTCACCTTTAAACACAATGTATCTGAACCTTAACAAGGCATACTTATCAACTTTGTCATTAAAAATGGCCCTCAAAAATCAGAAAGTAGATACACTTCAGAATATGAGAGGTGGAGAAAAACTTTACAATGTGGAATCATGATTTCCAAAGATGTCAGCAGACTAGGAAGATCCTGTTGTATATATAATAAGACTTCAGAACAGTTCACTTTGAGTACAAAATGTCTGTTGTTTAGCGACTCTAGAAGAAATAGATATTTAATAGTCAATATGTAGAAATACTGTATGAGTCTATTTTAGAATGGACATGCCAAAGAGAATTATACAAGTTTAGCCCCAAGAAGTCCTTCTAAGAAACACTTAACGTAGAGTTCTTAGGATGTGAATCTGAATTCTCACTTTGTTGCTAGGTTAGCATAAGCTAGAGCATGTTCAAGAGAGACCAAGGCAGTGAAGCATCTCAAAATCATTTAGAATAGGAAAATTAGGACAAGCCATGAGCTGTTTTGTTTCCCTAAAGATGTATCAAAGAGTATGTATCTATGTAAAATAGTTTAAATGTATCTACGTGAAAAAGTTATTGTTATGTCCTCTTCAACCTCAAAGCTTGTTTTTTTTCCAAATCATTTTAATCGTGAATATACATTTTCATACAAGTCTCTTATATGCTTTGAACATAGTCCATCCCTTCTCTCCTTTTCTCTCTGTGTTTCCCTAAACTTTTCACTTCCATTGTCTTAGTCACTGTTCTGTTGCTGTGAGAAGACACCATGACCAAGGGAACTCTTATTAAAGAAAGCACTTAGTTGGGGACTTGCTTACAGTTTCAGAGGCTTAGTCCATTATTATCATGGCAGGGAGTATGTCAGCACGCAGGCAGGCATGGTTCATTGGGGGGGGGGGGGGGGTCAGGCAGGTAAAACTACACTGAGATGCCATCTCACTCCAGGCAGAATGGGGGCATTATGAAAACAAATAACAACAAAATCTGTTACAGGCATGGCCCAGTGAAGAAGTAGCTTCGAGCTGTGTATCCTCACCCTCAGGCAGCAGGCACAGAGAGAGACTGAGCCTGGCTTGGGCTTTGGAAACCACAAAGCCCCCCCCCCCCGACCCCCCTCAGTGACACATTTCTTCTAATGAGGTCACACTGCCTAATCTCTGTAATCCTGTTCAAGAGTTTTACTCTGTGATGAATAAGCATACAAATAAATGAGCCTGTGGGGGCCACTCTTGGTCAAACTACCAAATCAACTATCAGCACCAGATATGCTTTCAGATACCTGTGGAAAATCTTATCTGTGAATAAGAGGAAACATGAGATTTGTCTGTTTGAGACTGACTTATCACTTAGTGGTTGTCTCCAGTTGTAGCCATCTTCTTTCAAACAACATAACTTCATCTTTGATGTTGGAAAAGAATTCTGTTCTGTCTTTACATCATCTTCATCCATCCCTGAGTCGATGGGCATTCAATTGGGTTTCATAACTTAGCTTTTGTGAGTAGCGCTGCAGTGTTATTCTGCAAGCATCTCTTTGGCATAGTGACTTGCAGTCTTTTTGGTAAGTACCCACAAATGGTCCAGCTGAACCATATGGGAGATCTAGTTTTAGTTTGGAACTTCTATGCTGATTTTGACCGTGGTTGGACTAGTTTTCATTTTCTTAGGCATTACATGAGAGTTCTCTCTCTTTCATTGATAGCCTTGCCAGGTTGGTTTTGTTGTTATTTGTTCTTGTGATGACTTCCATTCTGTCCGGAGTGAGATGGCATCTCAGTGTAGTTTGAATTTGCATGTCTGTGGTGGCCAGTGAATGATCTTCAAATGTTTAATCGCTTCATTGCTTCCTTTGTTTTTCTCTCTCGAGCACATCACTGCTCATGTACTGTGTATTTTACTCATCCTTATCTGGATATTCTTATAGTCCAGATTGTTACTATGATGCAAGGTATATGAAGGCATGGATTGTTTCCCCCTATTTTATTATTTACTACTTTAACCCTTTTGTAGACAAAAGTTCCTGGCTCATAGCGGGTATACTATTTCAGATATAAGGAATAAAACTATAGCCCATGGTAAAAGGCCCAACAGATAAAAATTTTATACCTTCTGGGGGGGGGGGGGAGGGAACTTACTGTAAAAAAAGAAAAAAATTAACTTGTGTGCCCTGGCTTGGAGACTGGCAGTCAGGCACCATGGGCTTCCTGGACTGATGCTCTGCAGGGACACTTCCAAAAGGGGCTGGTGGGAATATTGTGCTAGGGATCAAGTTTCCTGATGAAGTTCTTGAAATGTATAAGTTTAATAGTGAGAACCAAACAACAGTGATCACCATGTTTGGAGAAGTGCATATGTAACTCTGTCTTGCTGGGGTTCATTTTATCCTTTTTTTTTTTTTTTTTTTTTTTGATTCTTGTATTTTGTTTTGTTTTTAAAGCAGTGATTCTGAAACACAAACCTTTCAAAATTTGGGAACAATTATTGTGGAAACATCCCAGAATATAAGCCCTATCGAAGATGGTAGAAACCAGAAAGAAATTGACCAAACAGAAGGCAGCTGTGCTCAACAAAGAGCTATGCAGACGTACTCATGTGAGGACATCAAGGCCCCGCAGGTATGCTAGCTTTTCTTAGCTCCACAGTACGTTCTTAACCTTGTCCTCTCTATAAAACTTAAATTGATGCATTGTACCACTATTTAAATTTGAATCCCTAAAAAAAAAAAACTGTCTTCTTGAAAGTAGACAGCAAAAATACTCACTTTTGAATCATCTTCAAACACTTGTTTGCAATTTTGCAAAGGTAAAATGAAAATAAACACCAGGTGTATAAATCTTAAGACAGTCTTATTTCAAGGAATAGGAAATGTTAAAAAAACAATAAGCTCATTATTGTGTTTAAGGATATGAACTATAACAAATGAAGAAATGTTTACTTTTGCTAGCTGTCATTGTGATAAAGCTATATTCTTCCTGTGCTCTGCCACCTGACTAATGGTAACTAGCTGGTTTCTACAGACATTACTATTTGGTGGCTGAGGCAGGAGATTAGGAGTACGAGGCCAGCCTAGCCTGGTTTATATAGTGAAAGACTCTAGCTTTAAAAAAAAATTTTTTTTAACTTTTTTGTGGTTGCTATTTTTCTCCATATTACTTAATAGACTGAGTTGTTTATTATCACTATACATATACAGCCTAATGAACTTGTAAATGGAAGACACTCAAGTTCTCAGTGATATGACAAGCATATGTAAACCCTTTTCATAAATCTACAAACGATTTTAACAGAACATAATGAAATGATAGCCAGTGTGTGTAGAAAATATTAGACTTCCTCACCAAGCCCTTGACTGAAATCGAGTCACTTCCTTTGTATTATCAGTTTGCTCCCTTCAAGTTTTGATGAAGTCTCCTCTCTGGAGACTTATGAGTAGGAGACAAAGCCTCTGGTCCCTGGCATTTTGTGTTCACTGCCACTCAGAGTTCATTGACTTCCCGCCTTATGAATAGGATAAATAGTGCTTTGTTGTCTACTGTACTGTTGGAACTTAGAAGCTTCACTTCATATTTCCTACAAATAGAATTGCAAAGAGTATTCTTGTACATTTGTTTGTGAATAAACATGGTCATTTCTGTAGCAAAAGCTCAAACATGAATTCCATACCATGGCTAGTAAATTTCTGAGACTCTGGTCGGTGCCTTTTATTCTCTTTAAGTCCAGGAGGGCTTCAGTGCCCCCACCAGCAAGTTATAGAATCTCACCCTTTGGTCCGTTAGGCTCTCCCACTGCAGCCACTGGCATGTGATTTGAAGTTCACCACTGAGGGTTTTCTTTAGTGTTCTATAATTACCAAGAAATTGAACCTTTTCTTTGTTGTTGTTTACAATTTATAATTCTTCAGGAGACTGTATTTTCATTTCTATTCATTATATTCACAATTTATCTATTTTTCTTATATATAGGATATGCTAGATACTACAGGATTTTGTTGAATATATATAGTATGTATATACATACACATGACATTTTTCCTATGCCTTTTGCCCTCCTACATGGTTCCTTTTCAATAAGGTGGTAACATATATTAATATGGTCTAATTTGTCAACGTCCCCCTTATGTAAATAGGAAGATAGATATAAACTAGTACAACCTACTCTAAATTTTAAAAGAAAAGGAAAAACATCTAGATGGGAACCTTAGGAATTGAGGTTCAACATAGTGTTGAACTCTTGATTTGTTCCTTATATAATGGATATAGACAACTGAGACACCTACATCCTTAAACTGTAATATAAAAAACTATAAAAGTCCCCAGTTAAACCATATTCTTTCCAGCCAGAAGATGCAGAGAAGATTAGCCTAGCATGACAGAAAACTTTACATAATTCACTACCTTGTATCAGCCAAACACTCACTCCACTTCCACCTTCACCTCCATCATTAAAGGCCTATTAAGTACCTAGATCTTCTTGTCATTTATCTGTAAGGAGTTAGCTCTTGTCTCTCCTCTTCCTCTTCTTCTTCTTCCTCCTCCTCCTCCTCCTCCTCCTCCTCCTCCTATCTGGGCAAAGTATAAGAGGATCCACGGGGGAGCTAATGGTAATGACTCCATCTACTTCATTTCACTGGAGACTGTAAAGAAGTTGTGGACATATGTCACCATCTAAGAGATGCCCCTTTCCTTTCTAGCTGGGTGATTTCATAAGCAAAGCAAGAAGGGGACTTTCATTACCTCATATCTAACAAGCTCCCAGGCCTCCTCATGTTGTCATAGTAGGCCAGGTGAGAGCACTAACAAGGCCCCCTCTGTCTTCCAGCTTCAGTAGCATCAGCAGAGGCCCACCTGAGCGCCTGGACTTCCACCCTGCAAAGCAGTAATGATGTATCCCTCCTCATCTACAGTGTCTCTAGAGACTGGGCATCCATTCTCAACTTGTATAATTGATGTTGTGCCTCTTGTCTCAACAGTGTAATATGAGAGTTCTTCTCAAACAAAATGCAAATAATATCTATAGTCTTCATACACAGTACCCCAAATATTCAGAATGCAATTGGCAATCACTCATCATATTAAAAGAACACACACACACACATATATATATATATATATATATATATGTGTGTGTGTGTGTGTGTGTGTGTGTGTGTATGATATTCATTTTAATCCAACTGTCACTGCTAAGTGCTTCAGTGACTAATTATGGACAGGTTACAACATGGAATAAGACAGAGCATGTTAATAAAGAAAGAAGCAAAGAAGTAAAGCTATTGAATAATACAAATAAGAATTACAGAACTAGAAAATAACTGGTTTTATTTGTCCCATAAAGGGTAGCATAAATTCTAATTTGCCAAAATTGGTTCAGTTATAAAAAGAGATAATACAACAACCCCTCCCCCGACACACATATTTCAATTAAGGAAGGGTAGTTTTTGACAAATAATGCTGGGTCAGTGGGCTATTCCTAAGCAAAATAGGAATATATAGCTAAACCTCATACCTTATATATAAGGTTTCCTGATGTGCCACAGATAAAAAAAAAAGTATGGCATTTAAGTTATAAAGCTCTTAGAAGGAAATTCAAGAGAAAATTCTTGAACCTAGGGTTTGATGAATGAAGAATTTAAATCCTGATGCCAAAACCAAGATCTGTACGTTAGAGTATATTAAAATTATCTGCCTTTGCTAAGCAAAGTTTCTACTTAAGAGGTGAGAAAACAGAATAGAAAGAGTAGCTGGTACCCAATATCTGATAAGGGTTTCATATTTTGAATTCTATGAAGACCTCTCAAATTCCATCCATCCAAGATACAGCAACCCAGTTAGGAGTGGGCAGGGCATGAACAGATAATTCACCCAAAGAGAAAGGGGGGCAGATCTGAATGCTCCGTGAACGCGATGCAGATTGACCCCCAGCTGACGCCAATGCAGAGAAGCTAGAACTCAAGCTTGCTGGTTTGACTATGAAGTGCAGCGAAGTAGCAGTCCAGAAAAATGTCTGATAGTTCCTGAAAAAACGTACCTACTGCTTTGACCAAACTGTAGCTACAACCCAGTTGTCTAACTCTTAGATATTAATCCAAGGATAATTTTTTAAAAATTAGCAGATTTCTGCAGCATAGGATGTCTTTATCTGTACCTGGATGGGTACCGAAAAAAAGTACATAACTGATGCTGCACATGACACCCCTTTTATCTCCGGAGGCCACAGCTTGGAGTTCTCCATGTAAGCCAGGCTGGTCTGAGGCCTGAGGTAATCTTCCTGCTTGGTCTCCTGAGTATGAGCTCCCACCCCACCCCCAGCATGAAAGCAAGAAGAATATTACTATGATCACCATTTCAGCTTCAATTTGCAGTAGCTTAAGTCTACATTGGACTAGGAAAAACATCAAAACAACATACCCAGACTCCCAGAGACTACCTCATTAAATGCCTCTATTTTATTATTGTTGCTTCACCTGCCCTACTGTTTTAAACTGTCCTGTATTGGGTTAAATTCTACTTCATTTGAGCTGATTTTGTGTCTATGTCTTCCACTTGATAGTTCAACTTTAAATTTATTCTATATATTAAAATATAAATTCAGATTTATATCTGAGGTTTTCAATTGAGGAACCATTTCTAGAATCTTATCGTCTACAGATTTTTGCCTACTTAAATATACTTTAAGTGACGTGTGAATTTGTTTGACATTGTCATTGAATAGTAACCAACTTTTCTGGAACTTTTACATTTAGAGTATTTCTCATAATAAGAACACCAAGAAAATGACATTTCAAAAGAAGAGTGGAAGCCTGCAGAAGAGCTTGCACAGTGCCCTTCCTGCCAGAGGTAAGAGTGTAATGAGAAGCTGACAGTGTCTTCATAAATGTAAGCTGGTATTGCAAAGTATGAGGAATATTGTTTTTATTTAGTTAACAGAGAAAAGTGCAAAAATCTACCTGCCCAGAAATCCAGTAGCAGCACCATTTCATTACGAGAACGGATCGTATCCTTGCAGCAACAGAACAGTTTGCTTCAGAACGCCAGGAGAGCAGCAGAGGCGTCTGCTAAGGAGTATAAAGAAGCGAACGAGAAGCTCCTCCATCAACAGCAGGTCAGCGATCACCGATTCCAGACCAGCAGACAGACAATAAAGGTAAAGAGTGAATGCTAACAGCTATGTTCAATGTAGACTGAATGGATGGCTTTTTATTTTACATGTGGTTTTAGTTCCAATTTGTATTAGACATATGTACAAGTTTTTTTTTTTAATCTGTTCCATCAATTGTGTGTCTTGATCCCACATGGAGTCACAGAATGCATGTGGGGGCCATGATCAACTTAGTAACATGTGGGGTATGGTGGCGCACGCCTTTAATCTCAACACTCAAGAGGCAGAGTCAGGTGGATTTCTGACTTTGAGGCCAGCCTGGTCTACAAAGTGAGTTCCAGGACAGCCAGGGCTATACAGAGAAACCCTGTCTCGAAAAAACAACAACAACAAAAAACTTGGTAACACAAGGGGCTGGAGAAACAGCTCAGTAGTTAAGAGCACTGACTGCTGCTGTTCTAGAGGTTCTAAGTTCAGTTCCCAGCAACCAAATTGTGGCTCACAACCATCTGTAATAGGATCCGATGCTCTCTTCTGGTGTGTCTGAAGACAGCTACAGTGTACTCATCATATAAACAAACAAACAAACAAATAAATAAATAAATCTTTACAAATGTTGACACTAAAATGTGTCTGAATGTGAAGTCACTGAACCTTCAAACCATCTATCCAGTGTAACTGAGGTGCTTCTGGCTGCTCTCACTCTTGCTGCCTTGTGTGTTCCATCCTTTGTCCCAACACCAACAAAAGCTCCCTGAATTAGATCAACTCAACCCACAGCTGTTGCGTGTTAAGAACTGAAGTGTTCTTCCTGTACATAGAAGGACTTTGCTCTTATAAAAACATGATGCTTTAATATAAAATAAAAAGACTTTAACTATTTGCTTACTGTTCTTCAGGTTGTCAGTTTCAAATTGGGACATTATTGATTGCGCTGTGTCGGAATGTCTGGTTTTTAGGATTGCTGTTTGGTTTGATGATACACCGTTTTGTACTATACATTTACATAAAGTACCACTGTGAAAACTGACAATTACATAATCAAAGGATGAATCAAATCTGAAAACATGGAAAGTATGCTACATCCTAGTCTACTTTTTACAGTTTTTGTAGCTGGCCTATTTCCTGAGAAGTTTCTCTGCAGTTCTGGGGATGCGTGTATAAACTAGGTGTATAAATCCAGTAACTTATGGATATTATTGGCAATACAGGAATTAATATTAAAGTATTATTACCACTTAGTGATCTGAAAACAAGTCTGCATACTAATGAAATGGATGTCTATGTTTGCAGAAAGAAATAATTCTTGAGTGGGTTTTTGATAAAGCATGATGTGACTGCTTTCTGTAACAGCAAAATGATATAAAAAATTAAAGGTACAGCATTAATAAATGCTTTGTAAAGCAACTGCATTTTACATAGGTTGCTGTCTTAAGTTCACCTCCAAGTATGATGTATACTTTGGTATTTCCTAAATAGATAATATACCAAATTAAGAAAACAACCTTCTTTTCTTAACTTTCTGTAGACATGTAATTATGATGGTTTTAAGGTTTATTTCGTTTTGTTTGTTGTTTTGGAGATAAGAGTCTCACTGTGTGTTCCTGGAATTCACATAAGTCTCCTGTCTCTGCCTCCAAAGTCCTGAGATTCAAGGTGTGTGCCACCTGCCCTTAAGAGTTCTTTGTTATCTCCTAAGGTAATCATAGTATTTTCCCCATGTCATCCTGTTGATTTAGTGGATGTAATGGGTGCATTTTGTTCCAGCTACCTTGGGTAGCTCGTACCTGTGTTTGGTTAACTCTTTAATGGCTATTCTACTTGTAATGACCTATGATACTGCTCATTTTATCTTCTCCTGTTTCCTTTTTCTTATCTTGCTAGCATCCTATTAATTTTGACTTTGTTTTTTGGCAATTGTTTTTTTTTTGCAGGTTTGTTTTTCTTTGAGTACGTTGCATTACTTTGTGCTTCTGTTGGCTCTGGTTCTAGTCTTTCTTTTGACTGTTAGTTTGTGTTTGAGACAAGTTCTCTGTATCAGACCTCATACTCATGACCCTCCATCCTCAACCTCAGGGTGTATGCGGCAGCCTCCATGCCAGCATTTCACTTATCATCTGGGTGTTGCTATTCAGAGTCATCTTTACAGATGAACTGAATGGGACTAGAATTGTCCCTTTCTCAAGTTAGTACCACTGAAACACAGATTATGTAATTCTATAAATTCACATAAATATATAAGTCCATATAAACGAAGCAGGAGAATATACTGTTGTTAAATGGAATATTTTAAAGTGTCATTTGAGTCTTGTTGTAGGCTGTGCTGTTCTAATCTCCTGTATTTTGCTTATTTTATATACACTAGTTTTGTCAGTGTCTAGATGCAACTCTAGATATAATATTAATAAATGATAAAAATTCTCTCATGATAAAATATTAAGTTGAATTGGGCCTTAGACTATGACAAGTAATGACTGTGTTGAAAGTGACTATTTTGTCTGTGAACATAATTCCTATTTTCTTGGTCAATGTTCTCAATTCACTGGCAAGGTCCTGCCAGCTGCTTATGTTAGCATGTGGCAGTATGATCTAGTATGATCTAGTGTTGGGTGATGAAAAAGAAGGAAATAATCGTACTTCCTGTGGCACACAGACACTTGTCTGTCCCTTCCTTATGAGAACTACTTACTTTTTATACTATAAGCACTTTGAATCCAGGGCTATTTTCTATGCTTTTATGCTCTTCAGTATCCTCACCTTATTATGTGTTTGAGTGTACTTTAATATCTATTTTACATTAATATTTTTAAAAATCACAAATTGCTTTCACTGTTCCTGTATATGTGATTTAACTGGTAGGTCTTTCTTATTCTCTGTTTGCATATTGTCTTCAAAATTCTATCCTAACTATATGGGATTTCTTTTTCTTGCTCGGAGAGCACCTACTCCACTGCCTGTAGTTTCCCTTTCCTTTACTCTGCTGTGCTCAGCCAACCTGTCCTTAGGATCTTTACTCTCCTCACATCAAAACTCGCTCATAGTAAGGAGTCCTTTCTTTCATAACCCACCCATTATTACTTGTCTATTATTACTATTGTTACTGATCTATTCTCTCAAATCTTACACTGTATGTTCTTATAGCAACAGTATTTTTTGCATGTGCTAAGCGTCAAGTGCTGTTAAAAGCTCCTTATATACCCTTTTTCATGACTTCAGACATTTATTCAGAGAAGTGGACTCCACATCTGATCCTTTTGTAGCAATGGAGAAGATAGGCTAGGGATCCTAACACCACAGGACCTGTGATTTGCTAACAGGGGTTCCAGACTCTATGCTCTCTAAAAACACAAGAGAGCTTTTATTCAATGACTATTGGACCTAATTTCTAAGCATTTATTAAGTTTTCCCCTTTTACTGACTTGTTATAAAGCTTTGGAAAGAAGACATTATCCATTGTTTTGTATGCAATGCAATTTAGTCTTAAGGAATTGAGATAATTACCCAAGGTCAGGATATAAAGTAGTAGCTTCAGGATGACAACCTAAATCCATGTATTAGTGACTTTTCTATTGCCCCAAGAAAATGCCATGACCAGAAGCAACTTATAGAAAAAGGAGTTTAGTTTGGCTCATTGTTCCAAAGAAAGTCCATAGTCCGGCGGCACAGTGGGCAGCTGGAGCAGTGAGTGAGAGATCACATGTTCAGTTATACACTGGAAACAGAGAGGGTGAACGAGGAGAGAGACAAGACTATAAATTCTCAAAGCTCATCTTTAGTAGTGTACTTCTTCAGCAAAACTCCACCTCCTAGGTGCCATTATCTTCCATAAACAGTACCACAA